>NW_023397339.1:0-40211 GCF_011125445.2 Fundulus heteroclitus | reverse complement strand
TTAAAAAAGGAATCTTCAAAGTTGTAGGCATGTTCGGTAAATGACATGGTGCAACTCCCACCTGCGAGGAGAACAGGTTTTTTCACTGCAGCAGCGGTGTCATGCAGAATGACAGAGATGATTGGAATGCAAGAGACAGACCAGGGTTGAACGCTGGTGATCAAATGTAGGCAGACAAATTGAAAGGTTGGCAATGCTCGCAAGTCAGGGTACAGAAACAAAGTTTGTGGTCCAGAGATCAAAAGCTTGGTAAGGCAAGGCAAGTTTATTTATATAGTACATTTAAGTAACAAGAGCATTCAAAGTGCTGTACATAAACAGAACATAAGGAAAACAAACTACACAGGAAAGCACATTGCACTGAAACAGTGGCAGTAGGTCTGGATAAGTTGGATTACAAACTTAAACTAATGAAGTTTCAGTTATCAATAGGTTGAACTGAACATTCACTTCAAAGGCAACTCTACAGAAAGAAATTGGTTTTTAACCTTGTTTTAAAAGGAACTCAGGGCTTCAGAACTTTTACTGTCTTCTCTGTGTTTGTTCCAGATATATAGATATGCTACTTCTCCTCGTTTGGTTCTGGGTATGTAGAGTAGACTTAAGCCAAAAGACCTTAGTGGTCTGGAGAGTTGATAAACTGACAAGTCTGTGATGTATCTTGGTGCTAAGCCGTTCAGGATTTCAAGACTAACAGGAGTATTTTAAAGTCCCCAGGCAATGGTGCTGAGTTTAATTTCCATGAGTTGTCCGTGCACGCCTGTCTCTTTTCAGTGTCACAGCGCCACCAATGGGGCCACCACACCACTACAACCTTTTCAGATGTGCAGCCTCATCTTGTGTGGACGCTCATTTTTCCTTAATCGTTTATGAAAATTTACTGTGTTCATCTCCGTAGACAAGTGCCTGGAACCTAGAATGGTACAACCCAGACTCTACAGGCCTCAGTAGTCAGGTAAAATGTCAAAGTCCAAGCAGGACTGTTAGAAAAAGACTCAACAAATGTTGCTTTTTCCCCAAGAGGTTTGCAAAGTGAAATCCTTTTCTTTCTATAAAAAAAATAAAATAACTGCAGCACGGTTTGGGTTTTCTAAGAAACTTAGATAACCGGTCATGATAAGGAGCTGCAGTTACTTTGCAGCCATGGTGACCCGTGACGTTAGAGCTATTGAGTTGACGTGAATGTTTCTGTAGATCAAAGTAATCTAGAGAAAAGACATGAGGACATCTGTATGATGGCTGAAGCTTGGTTGAAACTGGGGCATAGAAAAAGACAAGCTCTAAACACACCACATTAAATCCAGTGTCAGATCTATTTACAGTACTATGTAAAAGTACTCATACCCCTAGAATTTTTCATAGTTTTTATTGCTACAAACATATTTTACTGTTTTTATTGGGATATATGTCACAGAATTACAAAGCAGTGCGTAATGAAGGTTAACGAAACTCGTTCACAGTTAAACACTGTTTACAGATAGAAATCTAGCATGGTGAGCGTTGATGTTCAGCCCCCTTGAATCAGTTCTGAAAGCATCATCCTTGACTGCAATAATAACTGAAAGTGTTATGGGCTGTGACTCTTACTAGATCCTCAGAGTGTGAAATTTTGAGCATTCTTTTTGGTAAAGTAGCTCACTTTAATAAGAAAAAAACCCAAAAACACGTGTAATGTTGATGAGCTTCAAGTCTCTGAAGCTGGGAGGCCTCTTGCCATCACCCTAACCCTAGGGTGAGCACCGTTTTTCTGTACTTTTCGGAGCATTTTGGGGCCTTTTTGAAAATTCTTGGGGGGCTAACCGAAGGTCACAGGGTCATGGGGCGTGGCTTGAAAATAGCCCCATCCCTCGTTACCCATATGACCTACCCTAACAATTTTTCACGCCAACCCTTGACCCGGTGCAGCCCCTCAAAGAGGTCAAAGTTCACCGAAAACCAGTTAGTTAGTGAACCTAAATGACAACCCTTGTTGTAATACCGTTAACTGCCACCAGGTGGCGTATCGCCATTATGGATCATTAAATCATCCTAGATGGCATGTGCTGCCATCTGGTGTGATATGTGAATCATCCTAGATGACAAATGCTGTCATCTGGGATGATATGTGAATCATGCTGGATGGCATATGCTGCCATCTGGGTATAATTTTAATGGTGCTAAATGACAACATGCCATTTTACATAAAGGGTAAGTACCTATCATTCCATTTAGGAATATCAATGAACCATCCTAATTGGCAGGTACTTCTGGGGTGAGTGTCTTTAATATAGGACCAAGTGTGCCTGCTCCTAAATGACAGGAAGGTAAGTACCTATCATTGAAGAGCAGGCACATATGGCCCTATACTGAAGGCACTCACCCTTAAGTACCTGCCACTTAGGATCAGGGGAACCAGGGGACACATGCAGCTTCTCCACCCAAGAACAGAGCTCCCTTTGCCCGCATGGAGGTGGGCTGACATCCCCCTTTGCGACCTCCAGAGAACCAGGGGCCACCCATGGAGCTTATTTACCCGGACTGGGGGACCCTAGGCCCACATCAATCTCCATGGAGCAGTCCCTGGTTCTCCAAAAACCATCATGGAGCTCCAGAGAACCAGGGGCCACCCATGGAGCTTATTTACCCAGGACTAGGGCATCCTAGGCCTGCATGGAGGATGGCTGAGCACCCCATTGGACATCATCCCTTAAGTTCCTGCCATATTTTGGAACAATCTATAATATTATCACAATGGCAGGTACTGGTGAACTGGTATGTAGATCGGGTGTGCATGCTCCTAAATGACAAGAATGTAAGTAAGTATTTGACATGATACTACTACATTCTTGTCATTTAGAGTAGGCATACATGTTCCTACATGAAAGCCACTCAGTCCCTAAGTACCTGCCATTTGTGATGATCTATGAAGCTACCCGTCACCTATAGACACCCATGCATGCCACTCCAAGGCAAAAAGTAAGGCTTAAGTAATGAAGCGAGACATTTCTTAAACAATATTTACATTTATTTACAAAAAATATAACACCATATCAGAATTAAATACTATATTACAAAGAACAATAATAAATAATTTCTTAAACAATATTTACATTTATTTACAAAAAATATAACACCATTATCAAGAATTAAATAACTATATTACAAAGAACAATAAATAAATAATTTCTTAAACAATATTTTACATTTATTTACAAAAATATAACACCATTATCAAGAATTAAAATAACTATATTACAAAGAACAATAAATAAATAACTATTGGAACTTTCTTTGTCTGGCCCTCAGGCGAAACACACGCGTGTGCTCCGCCGCTGTCGCTCCCGCAACCTGTATAGCATTAAGGGGCTTCTTTTTTGGTGTGAATGACAAAACTTTGTCGGCCCCTTTTCCTCTGTGTGTCCTGGGACTCGTCCTGGGGACTCATCCTGGGACTCTGCCTGGGACTCTGCCTGGGACTCTGCCTGGGACTCTGCCTGGGACTCTGCCTGGGACTCTGCCTGGGACTCTGCCTGGGACTCTGCCTGGGACTCTGCCTGGGACTCTGCCTGGGGCCTCCGTGGACTCTGCCTGGGCCTCCGTGGACTCTGCCTGGGCCTCCGTGGACTCTGCCCTGGCCTCTGGGGGACTCCTGGCTTGTGGGAAACCCAACCCTGGTGCTACTCTCTGAAATATAACAAGGACAAGGACGATTAAATGTCTGCCATTTCAGAACATCTGTGAATGTTCCTAGGTGACAGGTACTTTACATCTGCCATGTAGGATCATGTGTGCCAGCTCCTAAATGACAGGAAGGTAAGTACCTGTCATTTAAGAGGAGGCACACATGATCCTACATGGCAGACATAAAGTACCTGTCGTTTCGGAGCAGGCACATATTTTAAAATGAAAAGACTTACCCTCTTCTTCTTCACAGGACCCTCGCCTTCTCCCTCATCGCTGGAAGACTCCAGGATGACAGGCTCCGCCACTTTCCCGGGACCTGAGACTGCCGGGTCCGTAGCCTCCTGGAACCTTTTACGCAGCTCAGACAGCTGTGTAGCTGTCTGGTGCATTGCGTAGAATTTCTCCGCTGTGGCGGGTGTCATGGCACATCGTTTTGCTGACCTTTGTCCGGGTTCCCGGGGACAATGCATCTCTAGCCTTTAAAGATAATAGAAAGTGTCACATACTTCACTTTAATTTAAAGTTTTCACATGAAAAAAAACTGACATGATTACTTACATATGTTGCTATCGAGGTCCTAAAATCTGTGTAAATGTGGGGGAACCTGAGAACCCCATTTCTGCCCATGCACTCTGGAGGTGTTGTTGTAGGTTCTTGATCTTCTGGTAGTTCTCGTTGAAAAATACCAGGTCAGTGGATGGCTGAAGGGTTTCCCTTATTTGGAGCCACTGCTCCAGCCATCCAAACTCCTCCACTGTGAGGTACACTTGGGCTGGCCCAAAAGCCCGATTTGTCTTGTGCTCTTTCACCTGTGGTTCCAAAAGAGAGGGTAAGTTGCCTGCCATGCAGGGTCATCTGTGAATTATCATAAATAACAGCTTCATGTCTGCCATTTAAGATTATCTGTAAACGGTCTTAAATGGCAGGCACAACATCATTATGCTTACGTTAATGACAAAGCCCTGGTCTGCGGTCCTGGCGTCAACCCGCGCCTCGTCCACTTCGGCCAGGGTCATATTGGTCAACACGCCGGTTCTATGGCCATATATACTGGCGAGGTATACGCCAAAGTAGCCATAGAACCGGCGTATGTTGAGTGAGCTGGGGTCAGTCTGGATGGTGTCTGCAAAAACATAAATTAAGACTCAGGTAAGTGACTGCCATTTAGGATTATCTGTAAATGATCCTAAAGGATAGAAATGAAGATGTCATTTAAGATCATCTGTGAATGATTCTAAATGACAGGCACTCAGGTAAGTACTTGAACATAGTAGAATTTTAAAAAAGTATTACCGAGCAGTTGGGGGATTTTCCTGCACGCCTGCCTCTGACACCTCCTGAGGTCCTCCTTGGCAATCACCCTTCTGATCTTACGCTTTTTGACCAACATCTGGCGGACGTTGACATCTTTTTTAAGCTGTTTAATATCAGCGGACACTGCTCTTAGGAGGCCAATCACTGCCTTTTTCGGGACACGCGAGGTGCTTGGTGGCGTGTCCCGAAAGTAGCCCGCGAACTCCATCACATTCAGGAGGTAATTCCTAGTGGTGTTTTCTGCCTTCCCCTCTCTGAGGAGCTTCGCCGGCCACCTGCTCAGAAAGAAATGTTCTAACTTCAACATGAACACATGCTGCCATTTAAGATCATATACAAATGACCTTAAATGGTAGAAATGAAGCTGCCATTCAAGAACATCTGTAAATAATCCTAAATGGTAGAAATGAAGCTGCCATTCAAGAACATCTGATGCATGTTTGTTTATGATATAGAGAGAGATACTTACTGATGAACTCGATCAAGGTCCTGCAGAAAAGTCCAATTGGGGAGTATTGTCCTTCCCTTGTTCACAAATCTAAGGAAGGACATTACCCGTCCCAATTTGGACTTCTGGTTTTCCACGTGTTTTTTGGTCCCGATGGACCCCCTCAAGTGTAAACCAGTACTCCTCCATGAACTCCACTGAATAAAAAAAGGTCCCAAAAATAACTTGTATAGTTTATAAAATAGAAAAAACTTTAACAAGCAGTGACATTACTTACGGATGGGTTGAGGAAAATCTTTGAATCCCCTCAATGGGAATCGCGATTTTGCAGCCTTCTTTGGCTCCTCAGAGGATGAGTCTTCATCCTCATCTTCTGGGGGGTCCACTTGTTCGGATGACCCCTGGTCTGCCTCGACAGGCCCCCCACCGCTCGTCTTTTGGAGGGCCTGCTATAGGTTAAAGGGTAAGGTTTAGCATTCTGCCATTTAAGGTCATCTGTGAATGACCTTAAATGGTAGAAATGAAGCTGCCATTTAAGAACATATACAAATGACCTTAAATGGTAGAAATGAAGCTGCCATTTAAGAACATATGCAAATGACCTTAAATGGTAGAAATGAAGCTGCCATTCAAGAACATCTGTAAATAATCTTAAATGGTAGAATATATTAAATACTTTTACATACCGTTTCGAATGCGTGGAGTTTAGCTTTTGCCTTTTTTAGCCACTTCTCCTTTGTCCGAAGCTGCTTCCAAAGCCTCCTGTTTTCTTCTGCCATTTTAGAGCAGCTGGGGCAGGTTGGAGGATCTGGCTTGGACACCTCAGTTCCTGGCTGATTTTCCTCCTGTCCGAGGTCCAGGCCTGAGACCATAGGAGGGGTGGGGTCAGTAGCCCTGAGGGCCCTTAAGGCATCCATGGTCACCTGTTTTTTAATTTTTTTAATAATTTTCTGGAGTTCTCCATCGTCCACCTCGGGATGGCCTGTGTCCAGGTGCCTATCTACCCTGCTCTTTGAATAGCCACATGCCACAATGGGACAGGGCAAGTGGCGGAAATTTACCCTCCCTGTCCCATAGTTAATCAAAATTCTTTTTTCTTTTTTATTCAGGATGGAGTGCCGGCTCGCCAGATGTTTGCCTAAGTAGTTGTACGGGATTTGGCATATTGGGCAAATTCCCGGGGATTTTGGCGGAGTCATTTTATATTCAAGCTGAAAAGAGAAATGACAGTTTTTAAATACTTTGAGTGGACTGCAATGGCAGCCACTAAATGCTATTTAGAATCAGGCAGGCAAAATTGCCCTTAAATGTCTTCACAAATAAACACATTTTAACTCTATTAAGCCATTAAAACACACTCCCTCCCATTTAGAAGCAGAAAACAACTTACCGTGTCTCAGTGTTGAAGACCATGTGCTGAATGCTCCGGTGTTGCGCCACTTAAGCACCCAGGTGCTTAATTGGGGTTTCCCACCCTCAAAAGCATGGGGTGCACGCTACGGGGTTTCCTTCAATCAAAAGCAGGTGCTTAATTGGGGTTTAACACCCTCACAAGCATGGGGTGCATGCTACGGGGTTTCCTTCGATCAAAAGCAGGGGGTTGCCACTTGGGAGTATTTGTCAATGCTCTGAGATGGCAGGACTGAGCTACCAGGTTTTTCCAATAGTCCCTGCCACGTGGGACCATCAGTGAATGATGCTAATACGGGGTTACCTTCGATCAAAAGCACGTGCTTAATTGGGGTTTCTCACCCTCACAAGCATGGGGTGCATGCTACGGGGTTTCCTTCGATCAAAAGCAGGGGGTTGCCATCTCAGAGCATTGACAAATGCTCTGAGATGGCAGACTGAGCTAACAGGTTTTTTCCTTTTGAGATAGTCCCTGCCACTTGAGACCATCAGTGAATGATCCTAAATAGCAAATCCTTAACGACCTGTCAATTGAGATCATCTGTGAATCATCCCGAATGGCAGTTACGTAAGCTGCCATCTGGGATCATCCCGGAATTGTCCTAAATGGCAGAGTACTTTGACTTGCCATCCAGGTATCCCTTTGAATAGGATTTGGCCCCAGCATGGGGTGGATAGGGATGTAACAGGGGTAGCCCAGGAAGATACAAGGGTCTGGAGGGATCCTGGGGCCTTACACCAAAAAACCCCTTCCGCAGGTTTATAGGAACTGAGTTCTGTGAAGACCATTGCCATCTGGGTCCATCGGCAAATCTTCCTAAATAGCAAAATGCCATCTTGGAGCTCCAGGCTGGAGGATGGTAGGCTGGGTACTGGTTGAGATTAGGCCCAGGGACAGAGGCCCTTCCCGGGTGAGAGGGACCGGGAAGGGCCCTGGGTCTGGAGCTCCAGGCTGGGTGTTTGTTAAGTTTAGGCCCAGGGACGGAGGCCCTTCCCGGGTGAGAGGGACCGGGAAGGGCCCTGGGTGTCTGGAGCTCCAGGCTGGGTGTTGGTTAAGTTTAGGCCCAGGGACGGAGGCCCTTCCCGGGTGGGAGGGACCGGGAAGGGCCCTGGGTCTGGAGCTCCAGGCCGGGTGTTGGTTAAGTTTAGGCCCAGGGATGGAGGCTGTTCCCGGGTGAGAGGGACCGGGGAGGGCCCTGGGTGTCTGGAGCTCCAGGCTGGGTGTTGGTTAAGATTAGGCCCAGGGATGGAGGACCTTCCCGGGTGAGAGGGACCAGGAAGTGCCCTGGGTCTGGAGCTCCAGGCTGTGAAGACCATTGTCATCTGGGTTCATCGGCAAATCCTCCTAAATAGCAAAATGCCATCTGGGGTTCTTGGGGCCTCTGCCTGGGTAAGAGGTACCGGGAAGGGCCCTGGGTGTCTGGAGCTCCAGGCTGGGTGTTGGTTAAGTTTAGGCCCAGGGACGGAGGCCCTTCCCGGGTGAGAGGGACCGGGAAGGGCCCTGGGTCTGGAGCTCCAGGCTGGGTGTTGGTTAAGTTTAGGCCCAGGGACGGAGGCCCTTCCCGGGTGAGAGGGACCGGGAAGGGCCCTGGGTCTGGAGTTCCAGGCCGGGTGTTGGTTAAGTTTAGGCCCAGGGACGGAGGCCCTTCCCGGGTGAGAGGGACCGGGAAGGGCCCTGGGTCTGGAGCTCCAGGCCGGGTGTTGGTTAAGTTTAGGCCCAGGGATGGAGGCTGTTCCCGGGTGAGAGGGACCGGGGAGGGCCCTGGGTGTCTGGAGCTCCAGGCTGGGTGTTGGTTAAGATTAGGCCCAGGGATGGAGGACCTTCCCGGGTGAGAGGGACCGGGAAGGGCCCTGGGTCTGGAGCTCCAGGCTGTGAAGACCATTGTCATCTGGGTTCATCGGCAAATCCTCCTAAATAGCAAAATGCCATCTGGGGTTCTTGGGGCCTCTGCCTGGGTAAGAGGTACCGGGAAGGGCCCTGGGTGTCTGGAGCTCCAGGCTGGGTGTTGGTTAAGTTTAGGCCCAGGGACGGAGGCCCTTCCCGGGTGAGAGGGACCGGGAAGGGCCCTGGGTCTGGAGCTCCAGGCCGGGTGTTGGTTAAGTTTAGGCCCAGGGATGGAGGCTGTTTCCGGGTGAGAGGGACCGGGAAGGGCCCTGGGTCTGGAGTTCCAGGCCGGGTGTTGGTTAAGTTTAGGCCCAGGGACGGAGGCCCTTCCCGGGTGAGAGGGACCGGGAAGGGCCCTGGGTCTGGAGCTCCAGGCGGGTGTTGGTTAAGTTTAGGCCCAGGGATGGAGGCTGTTCCCGGGTGAGAGGGACCGGGGAGGGCCCTGGGTGTCTGGAGCTCCAGGCTGGGTGTTGGTTAAGATTAGGCCCAGGGATGGAGGACCTTCACGGGTGAGAGGGACCAGGAAGTGCCCTGGGTCTGGAGCTCCAGGCTGTGAAGACCATTGTCATCTGGGTTCATCGGCAAATCCTCCTAAATAGCAAAATGCCATCTGGGGTTCTTGGGGCCTCTGCCTGGGTAAGAGGTACCGGGAAGGGCCCTGGGTGTCTGGAGCTCCAGGCTGGGTGTTGGTTAAGTTTAGGCCCAGGGACGGAGGCCCTTCCCGGGTGAGAGGTACCGGGAAGGGCCCTGGGTGTCTGGAGCTCCAGGCTGGGTGTTGGTTAAGTTTAGGCCCAGGGACGGAGGCCCTTCCCGGGTGAGAGGGACCGGGAAGGGCCCTGGGTCTGGAGCTCCAGGCTGGGTGTTGGTTAAGTTTAGGCCCAGGGACGGAGGCCCTTCCCGGGTGAGAGGGACCGGGAAGGGCCCTGGGTCTGGAGTTTCAGGCCGGGTGTTGGTTAAGTTTAGGCCCAGGGATGGAGGCTGTTTTCCGGGTGAGAGGGACCGGGGAGGGCCCTGGGTCTGGAGCTCCAGGCTGGAGGATTAGTAGGCCAAGTGTTGGTGGTGATTGGGCCGGGCACGGACACTTAGTCTCCAATAGCAAACCCTTAACTACCTGCCGTTTTGGAGACATACGCAGTGGCGGGGCACTTGCCATCTGGGTCACATTGTCAATAGCACATGTGCCATTAGAATACTTTGTAGCTATACCAGGGGCACAGAAGTCTTTCAGCCATACCAGAGGCGCGAACACTTTGCCGTTTCGGATTATTTGGTTATAACACAGGGGGGGTGCTTAAGAGTGGGTACCCCGGTTCGGATGGAGGTTCAGGTTATGGAGGTAGGGTTCCATGGTGGCATGGATGATCCAAGGTGGCATGGCTTTGCCAGGGCCTGGTTGCTGGTGGCTGGGTAGGGATAGAGGTTTAGGTTGTGGAGGTAGGGGTCCATGGTGGCATGGATTATCCAAGGTGGCATGACTTTGCCCGGGCCTGGTTGCTGGTGGCTGGGTAGGGATAGAGGTTCAGGTTACGGAGGTAGGGGTCCATGGTGGCATGGATTATCCAAGGTGGCATGACTTTGCCCGGGCCTGGTTGCTGGTGGCTGGGTAGGGATAGAGGTTCAGGTTATGGAGGTAGGGGTCCATGGTGGCATGGGTGATCCTAGGTGGCATGGTCATCATTGTACTGTATTCAAGACATACTGGACCTCCAGACAACCAGGGGTCGACATCCACCGTCACTACCCAGGACTGGAGAGCCCTAGGCCCGCATGGAGGTGGACTGACCAGCCCCTTGGACCTCCAGAGAACCGCCCTACTGGTTCTCTGGAGGTCAAGAGTGGGGCTGCAGTCTGACCTCCAGAGGCCCTTACCCTAACCCCCGGTCAACCCCCATGAACTTCTCCCCAAACTTCAAGGTGAAACTAAGGGGTCAGCCTTTTATAGTCAATCATGTGGTTCCAGTAGACTAATGGTGGGAACAGCAGAAGCTAAAACTGAAGAATATGCCTGTAGCATGTGTACCCAGGGATGGTGCACCCTGGCCCACATGGATGTGTGCAGACATCCCCCTGGACCTCCGGAGGACCAGGGGCCACATGGAGGATCTGTACCCAGGGATGGTGCACCCTGGCTGGGCAACGACTTCCATGCATCAGCCCCTGGTTCCCTGGAGGTCCAAGTGCCAGCAGAACCAGGGGCCACATGGAGGATCTGTACCCAGGGATGGTGCACCCTGGCTGGCAAATGACTTACATGGATCAGCCCCTGGTTCCCAGGAGGTCCAAGGGCCAGCAGAACCAGGGGCCACATGGAGCACCTGTACCCAGGGATGGTGCACCCTGGCTGGGAAATGACTTCCATGCATCACCCCCTGGTTCCCTGGAGGTCCAAGGGCCAGCAGAACCAGGGGTACCCATGGAAGATCTGTACCCAGGGATGGTGCACCCTGGCTGGGCAACGACTTCCATGGATCAGCCCCTGGTTCTCTGGAGGTCCAAGAGCCAGCAGAACCAGGGGCCACATGGAGGATCTGTACCCAGGGATGGTGCACCCTGGCTGGGAAATGACTTCCATGCATCACCCCCTGGTTCTCTGGAGGTCCAAGTGCCAGCAGAACCAGGGGCCACATGGAGGATCTGTACCCAGGGATGGTGCACCCTGGCTGGGCAACGACTTCCATGGATCAGCCCCTGGTTCTCTGGAGGTCCAAGAGCCAGCAGAACCAGGGGCCACATGGAGGATCTGTACCCAGGGATGGTGCACCCTGGCTGGGAAATGACTTCCATGCATCACCCCCTGGTTCCCTGGAGGTCCAAGGGCCAGCAGAACCAGGGGTACCCATGGAAGATCTGTACCCAGGGATGGTGCACCCTGGCTGGGCAACGACTTCCATGGATCAGCCCCTGGTTCTCTGGAGGTCCAAGAGCCAGCAGAACCAGGGGCCACATGGAGGATCTGTACCCAGGGATGGTGCACCCTGGCTGGGAAATGACTTCCATGCATCACCCCCTGGTTCCCTGGAGGTCCAAGGGCCAGCAGAACCAGGGGTACCTATGGAAGATCTGTACCCAGGGATGGTGCACCCTGGCTGGGCAACGACTTCCATGGATCAGCCCCTGGTTCTCTGGAGGTCCAAGTGCCAGCAGAACCAGGGGCCACATGGAGGATCTGTACCCAGGGATGGTGCACCCTGGCTGGGAAATGACTTCCATGGATCAGCCCCTGGTTCTCTGGAGGTCCAAGTGCCAGCAGAACCAGGGGCCACATGGAGGATCTGTACCCAGGGATGGTGCACCCTGGCTGGGAAACGGCTTACATGGATCAGCCCCTGGTTCTCTGGAGGTCCAAGAGCCAGCAGAACCAGGGGCCACATGGAGGATCTGTACCCAGGGATGGTGCACCCTGGCTGGGAAATGACTTCCATGCATCACCCCCTGGTTCCCTGGAGGTCCAAGGGCCAGCAGAACCAGGGGTACCCATGGAAGATCTGTACCCAGGGGTGGTGCACCCTGGCTGGGCAACGACTTCCATGGATCAGCCCCTGGTTCTCTGGAGGTCCAAGTGCCAGCAGAACCAGGGGCCACATGGAGGATCTGTACCCAGGGATGGTGCACCCTGGCTGGGCAACGACTTCCATGGATCAGCCCCTGGTTCTCTGGAGGTCCAAGTGCCAGCAGAACCAGGGGCCACATGGAGGATCTGTACCCAGGGATGGTGCACCCTGGCTGGGCAACGACTTCCATGCATCACCCCCTGGTTCCCTGGAGGTCCAAGGCCCAGCAGAACCAGGGGTACCCATGGAAGATCTGTACCCAGGGATGGTGCACCCTGGCTGGGCAACGACTTCCATGGATCAGCCCCTGGTTCTCTGGAGGTCCAAGTGCCAGCAGAACCAGGGGCCACATGGAGGATCTGTACCCAGGGATGGTGCACCCTGGCTGGGAAACGACTTACATGGATCAGCCCCTGGTTCTCTGGAGGTCCAAGGGCCAGCAGAACCAGGGGCCACATGGAGGATCTGTACCCAAGGATGGTGCACCCTGGCTGGGAAATGACTTACATGGATCAGCCCCTGGTTCTCTGGAGGTCCAAGGGCCAGCAGAACCAGGGGCCACATGGAGCACCTGTACCCAGGGATGGTGCACCCTGGCTGGGCAACGACTTCCATGCATCACCCCCTGGTTCCCTGGAGGTCCAAGGGCCAGCAGA
Organism: Fundulus heteroclitus; assembly: GCF_011125445.2. Taxonomy (NCBI): domain Eukaryota; kingdom Metazoa; phylum Chordata; class Actinopteri; order Cyprinodontiformes; family Fundulidae; genus Fundulus; species Fundulus heteroclitus. Next base: position 27,284 of record NW_023397339.1, on the reverse strand, counting down.
ACCAGGGGTACCCATGGAAGATCTGTACCCAGGGATGGTGCACCCTGGCTGGGGCAACGACTTCCATGGATCAGCCCCTGGTTCTCTGGAGGTCCAAGTGCCAGCAGAACCAGGGGCCACATGGAGCACCTGTACCCAGGGATGGTGCACCCTGGCTGGGAAATGAGTTACATGGATCAGCCCCTGGTTCTCTGGAGGTCCAAGTGCCAGCAGAACCAGGGGCCACATGGAGCACCTGTACCCAGGGATGGTGTACCCTGGCCCGCATGGAGGTGGGTTGAGCACCCCCTTGGACCTCCTGGGAACCACATGGAGCATAGACTTAGAAAATAGCATGAAGACCCATTGCCATTTAGGATCACCTTACAATGACTCCTAGTGACAGGCTGGACAAAGATTGGCACATGTGCATATTATTGTTCTGGTCTCAACTTAAACACTTAGAAAAATTAAGGCCATTGCCAATTAGGATCATCTAACCAACCATCCCTCATGGCAGGCCGCCCCTCCCCCACACACTCCCAATGGACCAGCAGCACTTAGACTTAGAAAATATCATGAAGACCCATTGCCATTTAGGATCACCTTACAATGACTCCTAGTGACAGGCTGGACAAAGATTGGCACATGTGCATATTATTGTTCTGGTCTCAACTTAAACACTTAGAAAAATTAAGGCCATTGCCAATTAGGATCATCTAACCAACCATCCCTCATGGCAGGCCGCCCCTCCCCCACACACTCCCAATGGACCAGCAGCACTTAGACTTAGAAAATATCATGAAGACCCATTGCCATTTAGGATCACCAGCCAACGACCCCCTAGTGACAAGCCACCCCTCCCCCACACACACTCTCCCAATGGACCAGCAGCAGTCATAGACTTAGAAAATAGCATGAAGACCCATTGCCATTTAGGAACACCAACCAATGACCCCTAGTGACATGCTATTAGTCTAGTGGCTCCTTATAGATGTATGGATGCGAGAAGAACCAAGGGCACCCATGGAGGATCTGTACCCAGGGATGGAGCACCCTGGCCCGCATTGAGGTGGGCCGAGCACCCCCTTGGACCTCCAGAGAACCAGGGGCCACATGGAGCACCTGTACCCGGGGATGGTGCCCCCTTGCCCGCATGGAGGTGGGCTGAGCACCCCCTTGGACCTCCAGAGGACCAGGACATTGATAATTGTTTTCCAGCTTCTGTACATACTCTTGATGGCCATGGTGATTAGAGACACCGCCCCCCAACTGCGGGGCCGGGGTTCGATACCACCCTTGGCTGTCGAGGCTTCAGCTGAGTATTCCTGTCTCATCAGAGACATAACAAGGATACGTCCCATTGCATCACGTGACCCCTGTAGTCGAGTGGTTAGTGCTCCCAACTCTCATGTGGGAGAACAGGGTTCGACTCCTGGAGCTGACAACACTTTTCCCTTTTTAATATATGGACAGTCGAAGATAAAATTACTATGAGCCATTGTATCAGCATGGTTCCCCAGCAGCCAAGCGGTTAAGGTTCCTTGCTGGAGATGGAAGTGGATCTGGTTCGAGTCCCAGATGGGTCTTCCTTGCAGTAAGAGCGTTGACTACTAGACTACTGGAACCATTTTATTTATTAATAGGGTTATTGCCATTTAGGATCACCATCCAATGACCCCCTAGTGACAAGCCGCCCCTCCCCCTCACACACACTCCCAATAGACAGCAGCACTCATAGAAAATAGCATGAAGACCCATTGCCATTTAGGATCACCAGCCAACGACCCCCTAGTGACAGGCCACCCCTCCCCCACACACGGCCAATGGACCAGCAGCAGTCATAGACTTAGACAATAGCATGAAGACCCATTGCCATTTAGGATCACCAGCCAACGACCCCTGGTGGCAGGCCACCACTCCCCCACACACACACTCCCATTTGACCAGCAGCACTCAAACTTAGGTTAAGGCCCATTGCATCACGTGACTGCAGTAGTCGAGTGGTTAATGCTCCCGCATCTCATGTGGGAGAACAGGGTTCGACTCCTGGAGTTGACAACACTTTTCCCTGTTTAGTATGTGGACAGTCCAATATATAACTAGAAAAATTTGCATTTCCTGCGAAAATGCACTGTGAATGCAGATAGCTGAATGATTAAGCAAAAGATGCAGAAGATCTTTGAAGAAGAGAAAAAATAGCTGAAAAGCATTGAAGAAGTTGAAAAAGTTGAAGAAGTTGAAAAAGTTGAAGAATTTGAAAGAGTTGAAGAATTTGAACATGAAAGAACAATAGCTGAATGATTAGAAGAAGAAAAAAACCGAGGGAAAGGCACCAAACATTTCCTAACTCATTCTAAACACTGAATCGTTTAACAAAGCAGAAGTAGAATTTCAAACTTTAATATACTGTAGCCATATGTGGGCCTGCATTTCTAGGGAGTATAAGGGGTTTCGCCCTTATTGAAAAGCATTTGATGTTTGACACCTCCTAACTTGGAGATGCTTTACGTGACGAGGCCCAATCTTATTGTGGAGCATTCTGTATAAAGGAGGTACAGACTCTGTAAAGCAGAAATTTGTCCGAGGTTCCTAGAGCTACTTCCAATTAGCAACATGCTAACCATTAGCCGCTAACATGGTTGTGCTCAGGATCACCGGGTGATTGTACTCTGTGAGTTTGGTCTAAATCCTGTACTGGGAATTGCCTCAAATAGGGGTGCCAATACTTAATGTCACCAAACGTGACCAAAATTCATGGGTCAGATTGGCCTCCTTTAGCAACTCAGCCTCACCACATTTGGGCCCAGAACTCAACATTTGACCAAATTGGTGTGTAGCACGATTTCCCACAGGTGGGTGGTGCTGTATTGGCCAATTGGGTCGTGTCTGGGCATCATGCCAGGTCCTGTTGGAAGCAAAGGCCCAATAGGAAAGCATGTGAAATCCAAAATGTCACTTGAAAATTTTAAAATGTCAAGAGGAAGTGACTGTGCGAATTTCAGATTCCTGCGTTATTCACAGCAACTGCGGTGAGCGTCGAAAGTTGCCATTCTATCTCAATTGATCCTCTCCCTCTGGCCCTCAGAGTTCCGTCGTCATGGTAACTCACTCACACACCTGCAGCGGCCAGTCTACCAAAGTGCAGAGACTTTGCTCACAATAAATCCCATTGGATTATAATGGAGAATTTTGCCCCGAACAACGCTTCATATCTCCTGATCCCTAAATGGTAGAGACGTAATTTTTTCTGCGTTTAGTTCGTAACGGATAGGGGAAGAAGACTTGCTATCGGTTTTTGCTGGAAATATTTTAATAAAGGCGTAAAAAATTATGATCTAAAGGACATTTTTAAGAAATTTCCAAAATCCTCTAAAAACGGTCCCGAACAAATCGCTCTAGCTGAAAAAGTATAAGAGATATCAAATTAATTCTTTCACTGTGAGTATCAGCAGGCTTTTGAGGACTATGTTTCTCATTTTTATGTTTGTACAAAAATCGGTGTAGACACAGCGACGATGTAAAAAAGTGGTTGATGTGGAACAATGCAGCTCTAAAGCATTTTCAGGATTTTGCACATTCGCTACTCCCGAACAAATTGTTCCTGCGGAAAAACCGTAACAGTTATCCACAAAATTCCTTTTTTGTGAGTACCAGAAGGGTCGGGACATTCATATGTGAAAGTCTCATGCCTGTACATCAAACGGTTTAGGAGTAGCGACGATGTGAAAACGTGTGATGTTTTGGATTTTCAGACGTCATTTTTCAAAACCGCTCCATAGGAAATGAATGGGGGAGGTTTCGGGTTTGTTTCGCTCTGAGGTGATTTGCGAAAAATCTATAAATGCTACACCAATGACGGTTACATTTCCTGAATCCAGACAAAAATTCCTACGTTTTGATGTATAATTTATGTGGATAGGTTGAAAATTGAGCGAGTGAGAAGAAGTTGTTCGGAGAAGAAGAATTTGTTGAATTTCTAGAGTGCGCACTCTATAACTGCCTCCTTGACGACCATAGCAACGCATGTTATTTGCTGAATTTCTTGAAAAGCCAAAATTATTTTAAGGAGGTACTATATGAAAATGGTAAAAGATATGAAAAAGCTGAAATAGACCATAATAGCTGAAAGATATCACTACATTTTAAAAGTTGAATGGCGTTTCTAGCTGAAAGTAGGCTGAAGCAGTAAGCTGTCAAAAAGCAGCTGAAATGAGCGGAATTTTAGTGAATTACATTCATTTCCTATGGGAGAAAAAAAGCTGAAAATTTGCAGAAAAAGCTGAATATTTAAAAAAGTTGAAGAGTTAAAAGTACAAAAAGACATAGCCATCCATTCCAGAAGAAGCTGAATAGTTTAAAAGTTGAATGGTTGAAATCGGAGAAAAATTGTAGGAGGAGAAGGGAAGCAAAGTTTAAACAGTAAAAACGCATTTGGAAGAATAAACAGGAACTAGAAAAATTTGCATTTCCTGCGAAAATGCACTGTGAATGCAGATAGCTGAATGATTGAGCAAAAGATGCAGAAGATCTTTGAAGAAGAGAAAAAATAGCTGAAAAGCATTGAAGAAGTTGAAAAAATTGAAGAAGTTGAAAAAGTTGAAGAATTTGAAAGAGTTGAAGAATTTGAACATGAAAGAACAATAGCTGAATGATTAGAAGAAGAAAAAACTGAGGGAAAGGCACCAAACATTTCCTAACTCATTCTAAACACTGAATCGTTTAACAAAGCAGAAGTAGAATTTCAAACTTGAATATACTGTAGCCATATGTGGGCCTGCATTTCTAGGGAGTATAAGGGGTTTCGCCCCCATTGAAAAGCATTGGATGTTTGACACCTCCTAACTTGGAGATGCTTTACGTGACGAGGCCCAAACTTATTGTGGAGCATTCTGTATAAAGGAGGTACAGACTCTGTAAAGCAGAAGTTTGTCCGAGCTTCCTAGAGCTACTTCCAATTAGCAACATGCTAACCATTAGCCGCTAACATGGTTGTGCTCAGGATCACCGGGTGATTGTACTCTGTCAGTTTGGTCCAAATCCTGTACTGGGAAATGCCTCAAATAGGGGTGCCAATACTTAATGTCGCCAAACGTGACCAAAGTTCATGGGTCAGATTGGCCTCCTTTAGCAACTCAGCCTCACCACATCTGGGCCCAGAACTCAATATTTGACCAAAATGGTCAGTAGCGCCATTTCCCACAGGTGGGTGGTGCTGTATTGGCCAATTGGGTCGTGTCTGGTTATCATGCCAGGTCCTGTTGGAAGCAAAGGCCCAATAGGAAAGCATGTAAAATCCAAAATGGGACAGAAAAATGACACATAGCTGAAAGTCACTTGAAAATTTTAAAATGTCAAGAGGAAGTGACTGTGCGAATTTCAGATTCCTACATTAATCACAGCCACTGCAGCGGGCGTCAAAAGTTGCCATTGTATCCTAATGGAGCTTCTCCCTCTGGCCCTCAGAGTTCCGTCGTCATGGAAACTCACTGACACACCTGCAGCGGGCGAGTCTACCGAAGTGCAGAGACTTTGCTCACAATAAGTCCCATTGGATTATAATGGAGAACTTTGCCCCGAACAACGCTTCATATCTCCTGATCCCTAAATGATAGAGACGTAATTTTTTCTGCGTTTAGTTCGTAACGGATAGGGGAAGAAGAAAAGCTATCGTTTTTTGCTGGAAAAAGTTTAATAAAGGCGTAAAAAATTATGATCTAAAGGTGGTTTTTTAAGGAATTTCCAAAATCCTCTAAAAACAGTCCCGAACAAATCGCTCTAGCTGAAAAAGTATAAGAGATATCAAATTAATTATTTCACTGTGAGTATCAGCAGGCTTTTGAGGACTATGTTGCTCATTTTTATGTTTGTCCAAAAATCGGTGTAGGCACAGCGACGATGTAAAAAAGTGGATCATTTGGGGTGATGGAGGTCCAAAGCGTCTTCAGGATTTTGCAAATTCGCTACTCCCGAACAAATTGTTCCTGCGGAAAAACCGTAACCGTTATCCACAAAATTCCTTTTTTGTGAGTGCCAGAAGGGTTGGGACATTCATATGTGAAAGTCTCATGCCTGTACATCAAACGGTTTAGGAGTAGCGACGATGCGAAAACGTGTGATGTTTTGGATTTTCAGACGTCATTTTTCAAAACCGCTCCATAGGAAATGAATGGGGGAGGTTTCGGGTTTGTGTCGCTCTGAGGTGATTTGCGAAAAATCTATAAATGCTACACCAATGACGGTTACATTTCCTGAATCCAGACAAAAATTCCTACGTTTTGATGTATAATTTATGTGGATAGGTTGAAAATTGAGCGAGTGAGAAGAAGTTGTTCGGAGAAGAAGAATTTGTTGAACTTCTAGAGTGCGCACTCTACCAACTGCCACTTGACGACCATAGCAACGCATGTTATTTGCTGAATTTCTTGAAAAGCCAAAATTATTTTAAGGAGGTACTATATGAAAATGGTAAAAGATATGAAAAAGCTGAAATAGACCATAATAGCTGAAAGATATCACTACATATTAAAAGTTGAATGGTGTTTCTAGCTGAAAGTAGGCTGAAGTAGTAAGCTGTCAAAAAGCAGCTGAAATGAGCGGAATTTTAGTGAATTACATTCATTTCCTATGGGAGAAAAAAAGCTGAAAATTTGCAGAAAAAGCTGAATATTTTAAAAAGTTGAAGAGTTAAAAGTACAAAAAGATATAGCCATCCATTCCAGAAGAAGCTGAATAGTTTAAAAGTTGAATGGTTGAAATCGGAGAAAAATTGTAGGAGGAGAAGCGAACCAAACTTTAAACAGTAAAAACGCATTTGGAAGAATAACCTATAACTAGAAAAATTTGCATTTCCTGCGAAAATGCACTGTGAATGCAGATAGCTGAATGATTGAGCAAAAGATGCAGAAGATCTTTGAAGAAGAGAAAAAATAGCTGAAAAGCATTGAAGAAGTTGAAAAAGTTGAAGAAGTTGAAAAAGTTGAAGAATTTGAAAGAGTTGAAGAATTTGAACATGAAAGAACAATAGCTGAATGATTAGAAGAAGAAAAAACTGAGGGAAAGGCACCAAACATTTCCTAACTCGTTCTAAACACTGAATCGTTTAACAAAGCAGAAGTAGAATTTCAAACTTTAATATACTGTAGCCATATGTGGGCCTGCATTTCTAGGAGTATAAGGGGTTTCGCCCCCATTGAAAAGCATTGGATGTTTGACACCTCCTAACTTGGAAATGCTTTACGTGATGAGGCCCAAACTTATTGTGGAGCATTCTGTATAAAGGAGGTACAGACTCTGTAAAGCAGAAGTTTGTCCGAGCTTCCTAGAGCTACTTCCGATTAGCAACATGCTAACCGTTAGCCGCTAACATGGTTGTGCTCAGGATCACCGGGTGATTGTACTCTGTCAGTTTGGTCCAAATCCTGTACTGGAAAGTGCCTCAAATAGGGGTGCCAATACTTAATGTCACCAAACGTGACCAAAGTTCATGGGTCAGATCGGCCTCCTTTAGCAACTCAGCCTCACCACATCTGGGCCCAGAACTCAACATTTGACCAAAATTGTCAGTAGCGCCATTTCCCACAGGTGGGTGGTGCTGTATTGGCCAATTGGGTCGTGTCTGGGCATCATGCCAGGTCCTGTTGGAAGCAAAGGCCCAATAGGAAAGCATGTGAAATCCCAAATGGGACAGAAAAGTGACACATGGCTGAAAGTCACATGAAAATTTTAAAATGTTAAGAGGAAGTGACTGTGCGAATTTCAGATTCCTACATTAATCACAGCCGCTGCAGCGCGCGTCAAAAGTTGCCATTGTATCCTAATGGAGCTTCTCCCTCTGGCCCTCAGAGTTCTGTCGTCATGGAAACTCACTGACACACCTGCAGCGGCCAGTCTACCAAAGTGCAGAGACTTTGCTCACAATAAGTCCCATTGGATTATAATGGAGAACTTTGCCCCGAACAACGCTTCATATCTCCTGATCCCTAAATGGTAGAGACGTAATTTTTTCTGCGTTTAGTTCGTAACGGATAGGGGAAGAAGACTTGGTATCGGTTTTTGCTGGAAATATTTTAATAAAGGCGTAAAAAATTATGATCTAAAGGAAATTTTTAAGAAATGTCCAAAATCCTCTAAAAACGGTCCCGAACAAATCGCTCTAGCTGAAAAAGTATAAGAGATATCAAAATAATTCTTTCACTGTGAGTATCAGCAGGCTTTTGAGGACTATGTTGCTCATTTTTATGTTTGTACAAAAATCGGTGTAGGCACAGCAACGATGTAAAAAAGTGGATCATGTGGAACAATGCAGCTCTAAAGCATTTTCAGGATTTTGCACATTCGCTACTCCCGAACAAATTGTTCCTGCGGAAAAACCGTAACAGTTATCCACAAAATTCCTTTTTTGTGAGTGCCAGAAGGGTTCGGACATTCATATGTGAAAGTCTCATGCCTGTACATCAAACGGTTTAGGAGTAGCGACGATGTAAAAACGTGTGATGTTTTGGATTTTCAGACGTCATTTTTCAAAACCGCTCCATAGGAAATGAATGGGGGAGATTTCGGGTTTGTGTCGCTCTGAGGTGATTTGCGAAAAATCTATAAATGCTACACCAATGAGGGTTACATTTCCTGAATCCAGACAAAAAATCCTACGTTTTGATGTATAATTTATGTGGATAGGTTGAAAATTGAGCGAGTGAGAAGAAGTTGTTCGGAGAAGAAGAATTTGTTGAATTTCTAGAGTGCGCACTCTATAACTGCCTCCTTGACAACCATAGCAACGCATGTTATTTGCTGAATTTCTTGAAAAGCCAAAATTATTTTAAGGAGGTACTATATGAAAATGGCAAAAGATATGAAAAAGCTGAAATAGACCATAATAGCTGAAAGATATCACTACATTTTAAAAGTTGAATGACGTTTCTAGCTGAAAGTAGGCTGAAGCAGTAAGCTGTCAAAAAGCAGCTGAAATGAGCAGAATTTTAGTGAATTACATTCATTTTCTATGGGAGAAAAAAAGCTGAAAATTTGCAGAAAAAGCTGAATATTTTAAAAAGTTGAAGAGTTAAAAGTACAAAAAGACATAGCCATCCATTCCAGAATAAGCTGAATAGTTTAAAAGTTGAATGGTTGAAATCGGAGAAAAATTGTAGGAGGAGAAGCGAATCAAACTTTAAACAGTAAAAACGCATTAGGAAGAATAAACACTAAGAAGAAGAATAAAGAATAAAGAGAAACAGGATCTCAAGAACTGTGAATGCCTACTGCATTCACAGTAATAATAATAATAAAGAATAAAGAGAAACAGGATCTCAAGAACTGTGAATGCCTACTGCATTCACAGTAACTAGAAAAATGTGCATTTCCTGCGAAAATGCACTGTGAATGCAGATAGCTGAATGATTAAGCAAAAGATGCAGAAGATCTTTGAAGAAGAGAAAAAATAGCTGAAAAGCATTGAAGAAGTTGAAAAAGTTGAAGAAGTTGAAAAAGTTGAAGAATTTGAAAGAGTTGAAGAATTTGAACATGAAAGAACAATAGCTGAATGATTAGAAGAAGAAAAAACTGAGGGAAAGGCACCAAACATTTCCTAACTCATTCTAAACACTGAATCGTTTAACAAAGCATAAGTAGAATTTCAAACTTGAATATACTGTAGCCATATGTGGGCCTGCATTTCTAGTGAGTATAAGGGGTTTCGCCCCCATTGAAAAGCATTGGATGTTTGACACCTCCTAACTTGGAGATGCTTTACGTGACGAGGCCCAAACTTATTTTGGAGCATTCTGTATAAAGGAGGTACAGACTCTGTAAAGCAGAAGTTTGTCCAAGCTTCCTAGAGCTACTTCCAATTAGCAACATGCTAACCATTAGCCGCTAACATGGTTGTGCTCAGGATCACCGGGTGATTGTACTCTGTCAGTTTGGTCCAAATCCTGTACTGAGAAGTGCCTCAAATAGGGGGTGCCAATACTTAATGTCGCCAAACGTCACCAAAGTTCATGGGTCAGATTGGCCTCCTTTAGCAACTCAGCCTCACCACATCTGGGCCCAGAACTCAATATTTGACCAAAATGGTCAGTAGCGCCATTTCCCACAGTTGGGTGGTGCTGTATTGGCCAATTGGGTCGTGTCTGGGCATTATGCCAGGTCCTGTTGGAAGCAAAGGCCCAATAGGAAAGCATGTCAAATCCAAAATGGGATAGAAAAATGACACATAGCTGAAAGTCACTTGAAAATTTTATAATGTCAAGAGGAAGTTACTGTGCGAATTTCAGATTCCTACATTAATCACAGCAACTGCGGTGAGCGTCGAAAGTTGCCATTATATCTCAATTGATCCTCTCTCTCTGGCCCTCAGAGTTCCGTCGTCATGGTAACTCACTGACACACCTGCAGCGGCCAGTCTACCAAAGTGCAGAGACTTTGCTCACAATAAGTCCCATTGGATTATAATGGAGAACTTTGCCCCGAACAACGCTTCATATCTCCTGATCCCTAAATGGTAGAGACGTAATTTTTTCTGCGTTTAGTTCATAACGGATAGGGGAAGAAGAAAAGCTATCGGTTTTTGCTGGAAAAATTTTAATAAAGGCGTAAAAAATTATGATCTAAAGGGGTTTTTTAAGGAATTTGCAAAATCCTCTAAAAACAGTCCCGAACAAATCGCTCTAGCTGAAAAAGTATAAGAGATATCAAAACAATTATTTCACTGTGAGTATCAGCAGGCTTTTGAGGACTATGTTGCTCATTTTTATGTTTTTACAAAAATCGGTGTAGGCACAGCGACGATGTAAAAAAGTGGATCATGTGGAACAATGCAGCTCTAAAGCATTTTCAGGATTTTGCACATTCGCTACTCCCGAACAAATTGTTCCTGCGAAAAAACCGTAACAGTTATCCACAAAATTCCTTTTTTGTGAGTGCCAGAAGGGTTGGGACATTCATATGTGAAAGTCTCATGCCTGTACATCAAACGGTTTAGGAGTAGCGACGATGTGAAAACGTGTGATGTTTTGGATTTTCAGACGTCATTTTTCAAAACCGCTCCATAGGAAATGAATGGGGGAGGTTTCGGGTTTGTGTCGCTCTGAGGTGATTTGCGAAAAATCTATAAATGCTACACCAATGAGGGTTACATTTCCTGATTCCAGACAAAAATTCCTACGTTTTGATGTATAATTTATGTGGATAGGTTGAAAATTGAGCGAGTGAGAAGAAGTTGTTCGGAGATGAAGAATTTATTGAATTTCTAGAGTGCGCACTCTATAACTGCCTCCTTGACAACCATAGCAACGCATGTTATTTGCTGAATTTCTTGAAAAGCCAAAATTATTTTAAGGAGGTACTATATGAAAATGGTAAAAGATATGAAAAAGCTGAAATAGACCATAATAGCTGAAAGATATCACTACATTTTAAAAGTTGAATGGCGTTTCTAGCTGAAAGTAGGCTGAAGCAGTAAGCTGTCAAAAAGCAGCTGAAATGAGCGGAATTTTAGTGAATTACATTCATTTCCTATGGGAGAAAAAAAGCTGAAAATTTGCAGAAAAAGCTGAATATTTTAAAAAGTTGAAGAGTTAAAAGTACAAAAAGACATAGCCATCCATTCCAGAAGAAGCTGAATAGTTTAAAAGTTGAATGGTTGAAATCGGAGAAAAAATTGTAGGAGGAGAAGCGAATCAAACTTTAAACAGTAAAAACGCATTAGGAAGAATAAACACTAAGAAGAAGAATAAAGAATAAAGAGAAACAGGATCTCAAGAACTGTGAATGCCTACTGCATTCACAGTAACTAGAAAAATTTCTGAAGAAATTTAGCAAGGCGCCTGCCACTTGGTGCGTACCGTACCGTCAGAAATAGCAACAGGAAGTAACACTGCGAATTTCAGGTTCCTAAGGTCTTCACAGCCCTCGCAGCGGCCGTTGAAAGGTGCCATGTTAAGTCAACGGACCTCCTAGGAGCCTCTTGCTAGCAGCGTTGTCATGGAGACTCACTGACAGCTACAGCCCTCTCTGTCTGTAAAGGTTGAAGAACTCTGGCTAAGCAGCTGTTGGTAGGACCTTCCTAAAGCTATTTCCGGTTAGCAACATGCTAACGGTTAGCCGCTAGCATGGCTGTGTTCAGTATCACCGGGTGATAATACTCTGTTAGTTTGGTTGAAATCCTGTTCTGAAAAGTGCCTAAAAAGGGAGAAAATCCTAAAATTCACCAAATCTGTCAAGCAGAAGTTTGTACAGGCTTCCTAGAGCTACTTCCGGTTAGCAACATGCTAACTGTTAGCCGCTAACATGGTTGTGTTTGGTATCACTGGGTGAGTGTACTCTGTTAGTTTGGTTCAAATCCTGTACTGGGATGAGCCTTAAATAGGGAGAACAAATGTTGTTTATAACGTTGCCATGGTAACTCAAAATGGCGGGTGGTACAAAAAAATACTTCATGGGATGAGCACACATGTTTTGATATACACAATGTGGGGATTATAATACAAAACTCCAAGTCTTCCACACCGGGAATCGATCCACTCTAGCGGTTGGAGAATTCCGTCATTGACTTTCATTGTAAACGATGATTTCGCTGATTTTTGGACATGAGCTTTGAGGAGTAACTGTGAAGAGACGATAAAAGATATCCACATCCCGTTTTCACTTCTGAGTAGTTCACAGATATATCTACAAACTGGAAGTTAAACGGTGTTGTTAGGTGAAAGCATGGCGACACAGTACAGCTTTGAAAATGGTCATTTTGAGGCTTTTTTGAGGCTTTCTTTCTACCTGACTCCATTTATTAATATGGGTTTTTTGGGGGTTGGTTTTTTGCTAACATGGTTGTGTTTGGTATCACTGGGTGAGTGTACTCTGTTAGTTTGGTCCAAATCCTGTACTGGGATGAGCCTTAAATAGGGAGAAAAAACGTCGTTTATAACGTTGCCATGGTAACTGAAAATGGCGGGTGGTACAAAAAAATACTTCATGGGATCAGCACATATGTTTTAATATACACACTGTGGGGATTATAACACAAAAATCTTAGTCTGCCACGCCGGGTTTCGATCTCACGACCTCTTGCATGCAAAGCCTGCACTTTCCATCTCAGCTATACTGTAGCGCCATATATGGGCATGCATTATTGGGAGCATAAGGGGTTTGGTCCCCCATTGAAAAGCATTGGATGTTTGACACCTGATAGCTTGGAGTTGCTTTATGCCACGTAGCCCAAATTTCTTGTGGAGCTTTCTCTCTAAAGTAAGAACAGACTCTGTGAAGCAGAAGATGGTGAGACCTTTCTAGAGCTACTTCCGGTTAGCAACATGCTAACAGTTAGCCGCTGACATGGTTGTGTTCAGTATCACCGGGTGATTGTACTCTGTCAGTTTGGTCCAAATCCTGTACTGGGAAGTGCCTCAAATAGGGGTGCCAATACTTAATGTCACCAAACGTGACCAAAGTTCATTGGTCAGATTGGCCTCCTTTAGCAACTCAGCCTCACCACATCTGGGCCCAGAACTCAACATTTGACCAAAATGGTGTGTAGTGCCATTTCCCACAGGTGGGTGGTGCTGTATTGGCCAAGTGGGTCGTGTCTAGGCATCATGCCAGGTCCTGTTGGAAGCAAAGACCCAATAGGAAAGCATGTAAAATCCAAAATGGGACAGTAAACTGACACGTGGCTAAAAGTCACATGAAAATTTTAAAATGTTAAGAGGAAGTGACGAATTTCAGATTTCTACATTAATCACAGCCGCTGCAGCTGGCGTCGAAAGTTGCCATTCTATCTCAATGGAACGTCTCCCACTGGCCCTCAGAGTTCCGTCGTCATGGAAACTCACTGACACAGCTGCAGCGGGCCAGTCTAAAAAAGTGCAGACACTTGGTGTCCAAGTCTGCCTATTGGATTATAATGGAGAACTTTGCCTCGAACAACGCACGATTTCTCCGGAACCGTAAATGGTAGAGACGTAATTTTTTCTGTGTTTATTTCGTAAAGGATAGGGTAAGAAGACTTGCTATCGGTTTTTGCTGGAAAAAGTTTAATAAAGGCGTAAAAAATTATGATCTAAAGGACATTTTTATGAAATTTCAGAAATCCTCTGAAAATGATCCCGAACAAATCGCTCTGGCTAAAAAAGCATAAGACATATCAAAATAATTCTTTCACTGTGAGTATCAGCAGGCTTTTGATGACCATGTAGCTCATTTTCATATTTTTAATAAAATCGGTGTAGGCACAGCGACGATGTAAAAAAGTGGATCATGTGGGAAAATGCAGCTCCAAAGCAATTTCAGGATTTTGCACATTCGCTACTCCCGAACAAATTGTTCCTGTGGAAAAACCGTAACAGTTATCCACAAAATTTATTTTTCTTGAGTGCCAGAAGGGTTGGGACATTCATGTGTGAAAGTCTCATGTCTTTACAAAAAACGGTTTAGGAGTAGCGACGATGCGAAAACATGTGATGTTTAGGATTTTTAGACGTCATTTTTCAAAACCGCTCCATAGGAAATGAATGGGGGAGGTTTCGGGTTTGTGTCGGTCTGAGGTGATTTGCGAAAAATCTATAAATGCCACACCAATGAGGGTTACATTTCCTAAATCCTGACAAAAATACCTACGTTTTGATGTATAATTTGTCTACGTAGAGTGAAAATTGAGCGAGTAAGGTCAAGTTGTTCAGAGTTTTGAAATCTTTAAAAAAGCTAGAGTGGGCCACTCTAGCGGTTGGAGAATTCCGTCATTGACTTTCATTGTAAACGATGATTTCGCTGATTTTTGGACATGCGCTTTGAGGAGTAACTGTGAGGAGACGATAACAGATATCCACATCCCGTTTTCACTTCTGAGTAGTTCACTGATATATCTACAAACAGGAAGTTAAACGGTGTTCGTAGGTGAAAGCATGACGACACAGTACAGCGTTGAAAATGGTCATTTGGAGGCTTTTTTGAGGCTTTCTTTCTACCCGACTCCATTCATTCCTATGGGTTTTTTGGGGGGTAGTTTTTTGCTAATTTTGTTGCCATGGTAACTCGAAATCCCAATCAAAGTAGTAGCACACTATTCCCGACCGAGCCGCACGTTTTGATACATATGTTGTGGGGGTGCACGCCACTGTTCGGGCCACATTAAGCGTCAAACAATTAAGAATATTAATAATAAGATAGAGACGCGTTTAGAGGTGCATAGTAATAGGTGCCTCCATGCATTTGCATGGGAGGCAGTGCTGTGCTTCGCACAGCACTGCCTCCTCATTGCAAACGCTATGGCAGGCGCCTAACTAGAAAAATTTGCATTTCCTGCGAAAATGCACTGTGAATGCAGATAGCTGAATGTTTAAGCAAAAGATGCAGAAGATCTTTGAAGAAGAGAAAAAATAGCTGAAAAGCATTGAAGAAGTTGAAAAAGTTGAAGAATTTGAAAGAGTTGAAGAATTTGAACATGAAAGAACAATAGCTGAATGATTAGAAGAAGAAAAAACTGAGGGAAAGGCACCAAACATTTCCTAACTCATTCTAAACACTGAATCGTTTAACAAAGCAGAAGTAGAATTTCAAACTTGAATATACTGTAGCCATATTGTGGGACTGCATTTCTAGGGAGTATAAGGGGTTTCGCCCCCCATTGAAAAAGCATTGGATGTTTGACACCTCCTAACTTGGAGATGCTTTACATGACGAGGCCCAAACTTATTGTGGAGCATTCTGTATAAAGGAGGTACAGACTCTGTAAAGCAGAAGTTTGTCCGAGCTTCCTAGAGCTACTTCCAATTAGCAACATGCTAACCATTAGCCGCTAACATGGTTGTGCTCAGGATCACCGGGTGATTGTACTCTGTCAGTTTGGTCCAAATCCTGTACTGGGAAGTGCCTCAAATAGGGGTGCCAATACTTAATGTCGCCAAACGTCACCAAAGTTCATGGGTCAGATTGGCCTCCTTTAGCAACTCAGCCTCACCACATCTGGGCCCAGAACTCAATATTTGACCAAAATGGTCAGTAGCGCCATTTCCCACAGGTGGGTGGTGCTGTATTGGCCAATTGGGTCGTGTCTGGGCATCATGCCAGGTCCTGTTGGAAGCAAAGGCCCAATAGGAAAGCATGTAAAATCCAAAATGGGACAGAAAAATGACACATAGCTGAAAGTCACTTGAAATTTTTAAAATGTCAAGAGGAAGTGACTGTGCGAATTTCAGATTCCTACATTAATCACAGCAACTGCGGTAAGCGTCGAAAGTTGCCATTCTATCTCAATTGATCCTCTCCCTCTGGCCCTCAGAGTTCCGTCGTCATGGAAACTCACTGACACACCTGCATCGGCCAGACTACCGAAGTGCAGAGACTTTGCTCACAATAAGTCCCATTGGATTATAATGGAGAACTTTCCCCCGAACAACGCTTCATATCTCCTGATCCCTAAATGGTAGAGACGTAATTTTTCCTGCGTTTAGTTCTTAACGGATAGGGGAAGAAGAAAAGCTATTGTTTTTTGCTGGAAAAAGTTTAATAAAGGCGTAAAAAATTATGATCTAAAGGGGGTTTTTAAGGAATTTCCAAAATCCTCTAAAAACATCCCGAACAAATCGCTCTAGCTGAAAAAGTATAAGAGATATCAAAACAATTACTTCACTGTGAGTATCAGCAGGCTTTTGAGGACTATGTTGCTCATTTTTATGTTTGTACAAAAATCGGTGTAGGCACAGCGACGATGTAAAAAAGTGGATCATTTGGGGTGATGGAGGTCCAAAGCGTCTTCAGGATTTTGCAAATTCGCTACTCCCGAACAAATTGTTCCTGCGGAAAAACCGTAACAGTTATCCACAAAATTCCTTTTTTGTGAGTGCCAGAAGGGTTGGGACATTCATATGTGAAAGTCTCATGCCTGTACATAAAACGGTTTAGGAGTAGCGACGATGGGAAAACGTGTGATGTTTTGGATTTTCAGACGTCATTTTTCAAAACCGCTCCATAGGAAATGAATGGGGGAGGTTTCGGGTTTGTGTCGCTCTGAGGTGATTTGCGAAAAATCTATAAATGCTACACCAATGACGGTTACATTTCCTGAATCCAGACAAAAATTCCTACGTTTTGATGTATGATTCATGTGGATAGGTTGAAAATTGAGCGAGTGAGAAGAAGTTGTTCGGAGAAGAAGAATTTGTTGAATTTCTAGAGTGCGCACTCTATAACTGCCTCCTTGACGACCATAGCAACGCATGTTATTTGCTGAATTTCTTGAAAAGCCAAAATTATTTTAAGGAGGTACTATATGAAAAATGGTAAAAGATATGAAAAAGCTGAAATAGAGCATAATAGCTGAAAGATATCACTACATTTTAAAAGTTGAATGGCGTTTCTAGCTGAAAGTAGGCTGAAGCAGTAAGCTGTCAAAAAAGCAGCTGAAATGAGCGGAATTTTAGTGAATTACATTCATTTCCTATGGGAGAAAAAAAGCTGAAAATTTGCAGAAAAAGCTGAATATTTTAAAAAGTTGAAGAGTTAAAAGTACAAAAAGACATAGCCATCCATTCCAGAAGAAGCTGAATAGTTTAAAAGTTGAATGGTTGAAATCGGAGAAAAATTGTAGGAGGAGAAGCGAAGCAAAGTTTAAACAGTAAAAACGCATTTGGAAGAATAAACAGGAATAATAATAATAACTAGAAAAATTTGCATTTCCTGCGAAAATGCACTGTGAATGCAGATAGCTGAATGGTTAAGCAAAAGATGCAGAAGATCTTTGAAGAAGAGAAAAAATAGCTGAAAAGCATTGAAGAAGTTGAAAAAGTAGAAGAAGTTGAAAAAGTTGAAGAATTTGAAAGAGTTGAAGAATTTAAACATGAAAGAACAATAGCTGCATGATTAGAAGAAGAAAAAAACTGAGGGAAAGGCATCAAACATTTCCTAACTCATTCTAAACACTGAATCGTTTAACAAAGCAGAAGTAGAATTTCAAACTTTAATATACTGTAGCCATATGTGGGCCTGCATTTCTAGGGAGTATAAGGGGTTTCGCCCCCATTGAAAAGCATTGGATGTTTGACACCTCCTAACTTGGAGATGCTTTACGTGACGAGGCCCAAACTTATTGTGGAGCATTCTGTATAAAGGAGGTACAGACTCTGTAAAGCAGAAGTTTGTCCGAGCTTCCTAGAGCTACTTCCAATTAGCAACATGCTAACCATTAGCCGCTAACATGGTTGTGCTCAGGATCACCGGGTGATTGTACTCTGTCAGTTTGGTCCAAATCCTGTACTGGGAAGTGCCTCAAATAGGGGTGCCAATACTTAATGTCCGCCAAACGTCACCAAAGTTCATGGGTCAGATTGGCCTCCTTTAGCAACTCAGCCTCACCACATCTGGGCCCAGAACTCAATATTTGACCAAAATGGTCAGTAGCGCCATTTCCCACAGGTGGGCTGGTGCTGTATTGGCCAATTGGGTCGTGTCTGGGCATCATGCCAGGTCCTGTTGGAAGCAAAGGCCCAATAGGAAAGCATGTGAAATCCAAAATGGGTGAGAAAAATGACACATAGCTGAAAGTCACTTGAAAATTTTAAAATGTCAAGAGGAAGTGACTGTGCGAATTTCAGATTCCTACATTAATCACAGCAACTGCGGTGAGCGTCGAAAGTTGCCATTCTATCTCAATTGATCCTCTCCCTCTGGCCCTCAGAGTTCCGTCGTCATGGAAACTCACTGACACACCTGCAGCGGGCAAGTCTACTCAAGTGCAGACACTTTGCTCACAATAAGTCCCATTGGATTATAATGGAGAACTTTGCCCCGAACAACGCTTCATATCTCCTGATCCCTAAATGGTAGAGACGTAATTTTTTCTGCGTTTAGTTCGTAACGGATAGGGGAAGAAGAAAAGCTATCGTTTTTTGCTGGAAAAAGTTTAATAAAGGCGTAAAAAATTATGATCTAAAGGGGAATTTTTAAGGAATTTCAAAAATCCTCTAAAAACAGTCCCGAACAAATCGCTCTAGCTGAAAAAGTATAAGAGATATCAAAATAATTCTTTCACTGTGAGTATCAGCAGGCTTTTGAGGACTATGTTGCTCATTTTTATGTTTGTACAAAAATCGGTGTAGGCACAGCGACGATGTAAAAAAGTTGATCATTTGGGGTGATGGAGGTCCAAAGCATCTTCAGGATTTTGCACATTCGCTACTCCCGAACAAATTGTTCCTGCGGAAAAACCGTAACAGTTATCCACAAAATTCCTTTTTTGTGAGTGCCAGAAGGGTTGGGACATTCATATGTGAAAGTCTCATGCCTGTACATCAAACGGTTTAGGAGTAGCGACGATGCGAAAACGTGTGATGTTTTGGATTTTCAGACGTCATTTTTCAAAACCGCTCCATAGGAAATGAATGGGGGAGGTTTCGGGTTTGTGTCGCTCTGAGGTGATTTGCGAAAAATCTATAAATGCTACACCAATGAGGGTTACATTTCCTGAATCCAGACAAAAATTCCTACGTTTTGATGTATAATTTATGTGGATAGGTTGAAAATTGAGCGAGTGAGAAGAAGTTGTTCGGAGAAGAAGAATTTGTTGAATTTCTAGAGTGCGCACTCTATAACTGCCTCCTTGACGACCATAGCAACGCATGTTATTTGCTGAATTTCTTGAAAAGCCAAAATTATTTTAAGGAGGTACTATATGAAAATGGTAAAAGATATGAAAAAGCTGAAATAGACCATAATAGCTGAAAGATATCACTACATTTTAAAAGTTGAATGGCGTTTCTAGCTGAAAGTAGGCTGAAGCAGTAAGCTGTCAAAAAGCAGCTGAAATGAGCGGAATTTTAGTGAATTACATTCATTTCCTATGGGAGAAAAAAAGCTGAAAATTTGCAGAAAAAGCTGAATATTTTAAAAAGTTGAAGAGTTAAAAGTACAAAAAGACATAGCCATCCATTCCAGAAGAAGCTGAATAGTTTAAAAGTTGAATGGTTGAAATCGGAGAAAAATTGTAGGAGGAGAAGCGAAGCAAAGTTTAAACAGTAAAAACGCATTTGGAAGAATAAACAGGAACTAGAAAAATTAGCATTTCCTGCGAAAATGCACTGTGAATGCAGATAGCTGAATGATTAAGCAAAAGATGCAGAAGATCTTTGAAGAAGAGAAAAAAATAGCTGAAAAGCATTGAAGAAGTTGAAAAGTTGAAGAAGTTGAAAAAGTTGAAGAATTTGAAAGAGTTGAAGAATTTGAACATGAAAGAACAATAGCTGAATGATTAGAAGAATAAAAAACTGAGGGAAAGGCACCAAACATTTCCTAACTCATTCTAAACACTGAATCGTTTAACAAAGCAGAAGTAGAATTTCAAACTTGAATATACTGTAGCCATATTGTGGGCCTGCATTTCTAGGGAGTATAAGGGGTTTCGCCCCCATTGAAAAGCATTGGATGTTTGACACCTCCTAACTTGGAGATGCTTTACGTGACGAGGCCCAAACTTATTGTGGAGCATTCTGTATAAAGGAGGTACAGACTCTGTAAAGCAGAAGTTTGTCCGAGCTTCCTAGAGCTACTTCCAATTAGCAACATGCTAACCATTAGCCGCTAACATGGTTGTGCTCAGGATCACCGGGTGATTGTACTCTGTCAGTTTGGTCCAAATCCTGTACTGGGAAGTGCCTCAAATAGGGGTGCCAATACTTAATGTCGCCAAACGTCACCAAAGTTCATGGGTCAGATTGGCCTCCTTTAGCAACTCAGCCTCACCACATCTGGGCCCAGAACTCAATATTTGACCAAAATGGTCAGTAGCGCCATTTCCCACAGGTGGGTGGTGCTGTATTGGCCAATTGGGTCGTGTCTGGGCATCATGCCAGGTCCTGTTGGAAGCAAAGGCCCAATAGGAAAGCATGTAAATCCAAAATGGGACAGAAAAATGACACATAGCTGAAAGTCACTTGAAAATTTTAAAATGTCAAGAGGAAGTGACTGTGCGAATTTCAGATTCCTACATTAATCACAGCAACTGCGGTGAGCGTCGAAAGTTGCCATTCTATCTCAATTGATCCTCTCCCTCTGGCCCTCAGAGTTCCGTCGTCATGGAAACTCACTGACACACCTGCAGCGGCCAGTCTACTCAAGTGCAGACACTTTGCTCACAATAAGTCCCATTGGATTATAATGGAGAACTTTGCCCCGAACAACGCTTCATATCTCCTGATCCCTAAATGGTAGAGACGTAATTTTTTCTGCGTTTAGTTCGTAACGGATAGGGGAAGAAGAAAAGCTATCGGTTTTTGCTGGAAAAAGTTTAATAAAGGCGTAAAAAATTATGATCTAAAGGGGTTTTTTAAGGAATTTGCAAAATCCTCTAAAAA
Organism: Fundulus heteroclitus; assembly: GCF_011125445.2. Taxonomy (NCBI): domain Eukaryota; kingdom Metazoa; phylum Chordata; class Actinopteri; order Cyprinodontiformes; family Fundulidae; genus Fundulus; species Fundulus heteroclitus. Next base: position 5,967 of record NW_023397339.1, on the reverse strand, counting down.
CAGTCCCGAACAAATCGCTCTAGCTGAAAAAGTATAAGAGATATCAAAACAATTATTTCACTGTGAGTATCAGCAGGCTTTTGAGGACTATGTTGCTCATTTTTATGTTTGTACAAAAATCGGTGTAGGCACAGCGACGATGTAAAAAAGTGGATCATTGTGGAACAATGCAGCTCCTAAAGCATTCTTCAGGATTTTGCAAATTCGCTACTCCCGAACAAATTGTTCCTGCGGAAAAACCGTAACAGTTATCCACAAAATTCCTTTTTTGTGAGTGCCAGAAGGGTTGGGACATTCATATGTGAAAGTCTCATGCCTGTACATCAAACGGTTTAGGAGTAGCGACGATGCGAAAACGTGTGATGTTTTGGATTTTCAGACGTCATTTTTCAAAACCGCTCCATAGGAAATGAATGGGGGAGGTTTCGGGTTTGTGTCGCTCTGAGGTGATTTGCGAAAAATCTATAAATGCTACACCAATGACGGGTTACATTTCCTGAATCCAGACAAAAATTCCTACGTTTTGATGTATAATTCATGTGGATAGGTTGAAAATTGAGCGAGTGAGAAGAAGTTGTTCGGAGAAGAAGAATTTGTTGAATTTCTAGAGTGCGCACTCTATAACTGCCTCCTTGACGACCATAGCAACGCATGTTATTTGCTGAATTTCTTGAAAAGCCAAAATTATTTTAAGGAGGTACTATATGAAAATGGTAAAAGATATGAAAAAGCTGAAATAGACCATAATAGCTGAAAGATATCACTACATTTTAAAAGTTGAATGGCGTTTCTAGCTGAAAGTAGGCTGAAGCAGTAAGCTGTCAAAAAGCAGCTGAAATGAGCGGAATTTTAGTGAATTACATTCATTTCCTATGGGAGAAAAAAAGCTGAAAATTTGCAGAAAAAGCTGAATATTTTAAAAAGTTGAAGAGTTAAAAGTACAAAAAGACATAGCCATCCATTCCAGAAGAAGCTGAATAGTTTAAAAAGTTGAATGGTTGAAATCGGAGAAAAATTGTAGGAGGAGAAGCGAATCAAACTTTAAACAGTAAAAACGCATTAGGAAGAATAAACACTAAGAAGAAGAAGAAGAAGAAGAAGAATAAAGAATAAAGAGAAACAGGATCTCAAGAACTGTGAATGCCTACTGCATTCACAGTAATAATAATAAAGAACTAGAAAAATTTGCATTTCCTGCGAAAATGCACTGTGAATGCAGATAGCTGAATGATTAAGCAAAAGATGCAGAAGATCTTTGAAGAAGAGAAAAAATAGCTGAAAAGCATTGAAGAAGTTGAAAAACGTTGAAGAAGTTGAAAAAGTTGAAGAATTTGAACATGAAAGAACAATAGCTGAATGATTAGAAGAAGAAAAAACTGAGGGAAAAGGCTACCAACATTTCCTAACTCATTCTAAACACTGAATTGTTTAACAAAGCAGAAGTAGAATTTTCAAACTTTAATATACTGTAGCCATATGTGGGCCTGCATTTCTAGGGAGTATAAGGGGTTTCGCCCCCATTGAAAAGCATTGGATGTTTGACACCTCCTAACTTGGAGATGCTTTACGTGACGAGGCCCAAACTTATTGTGGAGCATTCTGTATAAAGGAGGTACAGACTCTGTAAAGCAGAAGTTTGTCCGAGCTATCCTAGAGCTACTTCCAATTAGCAACATGCTAACCATTAGCCCGCTAACATGTTGTGCTCAGGATCACCGGGTGATTGTACTCTGTCAGTTTGGTCCAAAATCCTGTACTGGAAGTGCCTCAAATAGGGGTGGCCAATACTTAATGGTCGCCAAACGTCACCAAAGTTCATGGGTCAGATTGGCCTCCTTTAGCAACGCAGCCTCACCACAATCTGGGCCCAGAACTTAATATTTGACCAAAATGGTCAGTAGCGCCATATTCCCACACAGGTGGGGTGGTGCTGTATTGGCCAATTGGGTCGTGTCTTGGGCATCATGCCAGGTCCTATTGGAAGCAAAGGCCCAATAGGAAAGCATGTGAAATCCAAAATTCGACAGAAAAGTGACACATAGCTGAAAGTCACTTGAAAATTTTAAAATGTCAAGAGGAAGTGACTGTGCGAATTTCAGATTCCTACATTAATCACAGCAACTGGCGGGTGAGCGTCGAAAGTTGCCATTCTATCTTCAATTGATCCTCTCCCTCTGGCCTCAGAGTTCCGTCGTCATGGAAACTCACTGACACACCTGCATCGGCCAGTCTAGCCAAGTGCAGAGACTTTGCTCACAATAAGTCCCATTGGATTATAATGGAGAACTTTGCCCCGAACAACGCTTCATATCTCTTGATCCATAAATGGTAGAGACGTATTTTTTTCTGCGTTTAGTTCGTAACGGATAGGGGAAGAAGAGAAAAAGCTATCGGTTTTTTGCTGGAAAAGTTTAATAAAGGCGTAAAAAAATTATGATCTAAAGGGGGTTTTTAAGAATTTGCAAAAATCCTCTAAAAACAGTCCCGAACAAATCGCTCTAGCTGAAAAAGTATAAGAGATTCAAAACAATTATTTCACTGTGAGTATCAGCAGGCTTTTTGAGGACTATGTAGCTCATTTTTATGTTTTGTACAAAAAATCGGTGGAGGGCACAGCGACGATGTAAAAAGGTGGATCATGTGGACAATGCAGCTCTAAAGCATTTTCAGGATTTTGCACATTCGCTAACTTTACTCCGAACAAAGTGTTCCTGAGGGAAAAAACCGTAACAGTTATCCACAAAATTCATTTTTTGTGAGTGCCAGAAGGGTTGGGACATTCATATGTGAAAGTGTCATGCCTGTACATCAAACGGTTTAGGAGTAGCGACGATGCGAAAACGTGTGATGTTTTGGATTTTTCAGACGTCATTTTTCAAAACCGCTTCCATAGGAAATGAATGGGGGGTTTTCGGGTTTGTGTCGCTCTGAGGTGATTTGCGAAAAATCTATAAATGCTACCCCAATGAGGGTTACATTTCCTGAATCCAGACAAAAATTCCTACGTTTTGATGTATAATTTATGTGGATAGGTTGAAAATTGAGCGAGTGAGAAGAAGTTGTTCGGAGAAGAAGAATTTGTTGAATTTCTAGAGTGCGCACTCTATAACTGCCTCCTTGACGACCATAGCAACGCATGTTATTTGCTGAATTCTTGAAAAGCCAAAATTATTTTAAGGAGGTACTATATGAAAATGGTAAAAGATATGAAAAAGCTGAAATAGACATAATAGCTGAAAGATATCACTACATTTTAAAAGTTGAATGGCGTTTCTAGCTGAAAGTAGGCTGAAGCAGTAAGCTGTCAAAAAGCAGCTGAAATGAGCGGAATTTTAGTGAATTACATTCATTTCCTATGGGAGAAAAAAAAGCTGAAAATTGCAGAAAAAGCTGAATATTTTAAAAAGTTGAAGAGTTAAAAGTACAAAAGACAGCATAGCCATCCATTCCAGAAGCTGAATAGTTTAAAAGTTGAATGGTTGAAATCGGAGAAAAATTGTAGAGGAGAAGCGAAGCAAAGTTTAAACAGTAAAAAACGCATTTGAAGAATAAACAGGAATAATAATTACTAACACATAAATAACTAGAAAAATTTGCATTTCCTGCGAAAATGCACTGTGAATGCAGATAGCTGAATGATTAAGCAAAAGATGCAGAAGATCTTTGAAGAGAAGAAAAATAGCTGAAAAGCATTGAAGAAGTTGAAAAAGTTGAAGTTGAAAAAGTTGAAGAATTTGAAAGAGTTGAAGAATTTGAACATGAAAGAACAATAGCTGAATGATTAGAAGAAGAAAAAAACTGAGGGAAAGGCACCAAACATTTCCTAACTCATTCTAAACACTGAATCGTTTAACAAAGCAGAAGTAGAATTTCAAACTTGAATATACTGTTGCCATATGTGGCCTGCATTTCTAGGGAGTATAAGGGGTTTCGCCCCCATTGAAAAGCATTGGATGTTTGACACCTCCTAACTTGGAGATGCTTTATGTGACAGGCCCAAACTTATTGTGGAGCATTCTGTATAAAGGAGGTACAGACTCTGTAAAGCAGAAGTTGTCCGAGCTTCCTAGAGCTACTTCCAATTAGCAACATGCTAACCATTAGCCGCTAACATGGTTGTGCTCAGGATCACGGGGTGATTGTACTCTGTCAGTTTGGTCCAAATCCTGTACTGGGAAGTGCTCACAAATAGGGGTGCCAATACTTAATGTCAAACGTCACCAAAGTTCATGGGTCAGATTGGCCTCCTTTAGCAACTCAGCCTCACCACATCTGGCCCAGAACTCAATATTTGAACCAAAATGGTCAGTAGCGCCATTCCCACAGGTGGGTGGTGCTGTATTGGCCAATTGGGTCGTGTCTGGGCATCATGCCAGGTCCTGTTGGAAGCAAAGGCCCAATAGGAAAGCATGTGAAATCCAAAATGGGACAGAAAAAATGACACATAGCTGAAAGTCACTTGAAAATTTTAAAATGTCAAGAGGAAGTGAGAATTTCAGATTCCTACATTAATCACAGCAACTGCGGTGAGCGTCGAAAGTTGCCATTCTATCTCAATTGATCCTCTCCTCTGGCCCTCAGAGTTCCGTCGTCATGGAAACTCACTGACACAACCTGCAGCGGCCAGTACCCAAGTGCAGAGACTTTGCTCACAATAAGTCCCATTGGATTATAATGGAGAACTTTGCCCCGAACAACGCTTCATATCCTCCTGATCCCTAAATGGAGAGACGTAATTTTTTCTGCGTTTAGTTCGTAACGGATAGGGGAAGAAGAAAAAGCTATGTTTTTGCTGGAAAAAGTTTAATAAAGGCGTAAAAAATTATGATCTAAAGGGGGTTTTTAAGGAATTTGCAAAATCCTCTAAAAACAGTCCCGAACAAATCGCTCTAGCTGAAAAGTATAAGAGATATCAAAACAATTATTTCACTGAGAGTATCAGCAGGCTTTTGAGGACTATGTTGCTCATTTTTATGTTTGTACAAAAATCGGTGTAGGCACAGCGACGATGTAAAAAAGTGGATTCATGTGGAAAAATGCACCTCTAAAGCATTTTCAGGATTTGCACATTCGCTACTCCCGAACAAATTGTTCTGCGGAAAAACCGTAACAGTTATCCACAAAAATTCTTTTTTGTGAGTGCCAGAAGGGTTGGGACATTCATATGTGAAAGTCTCATGCCTGTACATCAAACGTTTAGGAGTAGCGACGATGTGAAAACGTGTGATGTTTTGGATTTTCAGACGTCATTTTTCAAAACGCTCCATAGGAAATGAATGGGGGAGGTTTCGGGTTTGTGTCGCTCTGAGGTGATTTGCGAAAAATCTATAAATGCTACACCAATGAGGGTTACATTTCCTGAATCCAGACAAAAATTCCTACGTTTTGATGTATAATTTATGTGGATAGGTTGGAAATTGAGCGAGTGAGAAGAAGTTGTTCGGAGATGAAGAATTTGTTGAATTTCTAGAGTGCGCACTCTATAACTGCCTCCTTGACGACCATAGCAACGCATGTTATTTGCTGAATTTCTTGAAAAGCCAAAATTATTTTAAGGAGGTACTATATGACAATGGTAAAAGATATGAAAAAGCTGAAATAGACCATAATAGCTGAAAGATATCACTACATTTTAAAAGTTGAATAGTTTCTAGCTGAAAGTAGGCTGAAGCAGTAAGCTGTCAAAAAGCAGCTGAAATGAGCGGAATTTAGTGAATTACATCATTTCCTATGGGAGAAAAAAAGCTGAAAATTTGCCAGAAATGAATATTTAAAAAGTGAAGAGTTAAAAGTACAAAAAGACATAGCCATCCATTCCAGAAGAAGCTGAATAGTTAAAAGTTGAATGGTTGAAATCGGAGAAAAAATGTAGGAGGAGAAGCGAATCCACAAACTTTAAACAGTAAAAGCATAGGAAGAATAACACTAAGAGAGAACAAGAACTAGAAAATTTGCATTTCCTGCGAA
>NW_023397338.1:0-40319 GCF_011125445.2 Fundulus heteroclitus | reverse complement strand
AGCGTGTTAGAAAATGGATGGATAAATGGATGATGGATGGATGGATGGATGGATGGATGGATGGATGGATGGATGGATGGATGGATGGATGGATTGGGCTATTTCCTTTCCTTGCCATCAAAATATCTGCCAACTGGCACCAGAGAATGGTATTATTGGGCTTTGTTCGTCTGGAAACGGATGCCAACAACACCTTAAGGGCGCAGCCATGATGAATTGGTTGAACTCGCACGGCTGACAATACAGCGATCTGATTGGCTGAGCAGCAGTTCATACCAAAGTTCTTAAGGAGGCATCCTACAGATTCTGGCCCACGGACTAATAAAGCCGTTGTACACAAAAGCTATGATACTCTATAAATTCGGGGTTTTTGTTGTTGTTGTTTTTTTTTTTGCTCTAGTGGCTCGCTTTTTGTGACAGTAGGTTGACAGGAAGGGGGTGGAGGAGGCGAAAAGACATGTGGCAAAGGACCACTGGTCGTACCCAGGTCAACTGCGTCGAGGACTAAGGCCTCCGTATATGGGTCGCGCTACCCGCTGCGCCATGAGCGTGCCCATTAAGTCATTTTTTTTATGTTTACATTATGTGCTCTTTACTTTGTGATGAAATGTTTAAATCTACATTTAAGTCTGCCAAATCTCCGGCCAGATTTTTATATCTGTCAACGTTTTAGTCTTAGCTGACACAAGAATAATTGTGAATAACTAAATTCCTAAAAACATAAGGTTTAAACATTCTTAGATTGGAATGTTAGACTTAGACTTTATTGTCATTTTGTATGCACAGAGTGCATATGAAATGAAATTTCGTTGCATACAAATTACGACAATGTAATGAGATTGCAATTTAAAAAAATAACATTCCTATGTAAAGTGGAGCAGTGATAAGAATGTAACAGTGCAGGAGAAAAGCAGTTAAAAAAAGTGTGCAGAAGAAAGTTAATTTTAGCATGATAATACAGACCCTATATGCAATGTTATTTCCAACTTTATCAACCATTCAAATCTCATGATTTAAAACAACTTTTGGGGGATTTTAGTAAATGTCATTAAAGATATTCTTGCTAAATTAGAACACACACAATTGATACTTAAAAACGCTTACCAACAGAAGCAGGGAAGTACGGAGCAAGAAGGGTCTAAATATTCACAAATGTGATTCATACATGCACAGTACAAGATCCAAACATGTACAGCACGATTCACGCAAGCACAGCGCGATTCACGCAAGCACAAAAAAATCCACAAATGCACATAAAATACACACACACACACAGGACAAGATCCACACATGCACAGCTTGATTCACACAAGCACAAAAAATCCACAAATGCACAGCACAAGATTCATCAAAGTATTTCTGGTCCAATTATAATTTAAATTACAAAGAACCAGTCTTTAAACTTCGCTGCATTTGTGTGTCGATTTTTGAGACTCCCCTGCCGTGCCTCGATCCACAAATGCATGTTTTTAAACAGGGAATGGTTTGCAACCAATCAGAAGCCTCCCTTGTATAAGCCAATCACAGGAAAATACTCCATGTGGGGTGACTTACACATTCAACCTGTTCAGAAAGCGCGTACTATGAGCACAAGGAGCATTTCAGACCTCAGCATGGATTCTGACAACGTCATGCTATGCCATAAGCTGGTTGAATATGCTTATTATTATTATTAATTATAATTTGGTATTATAATTTAAATAATAAATCATTCAACTCAAAATTTCGCTATAACAAATATAGTTCAAATGGTGGTGATGTTAGCTATAAGCTTATAAGTATTTATACCACTAATGCATTAGTTAACTTTCTGTTATGAACTCATTTATGCTGGAATAAATGATCAGGTCGGACTGTTAACCGACCAGGTTTATCCAGCAGGCTGTGAGAACCCCAATGTAACTGCAATTAGAGTTTAAATCCTTATTCCTTATCACCATCCAATGATATTGTCTCTGTATTAATGTCAGATGTTAACTCCAAAGGAGGTTAGCTCTGATTTCTGAATACCCAGGCAACTGTGAATTGGACTGAACACAAAACAATGTCTATTCCGCAGTGGTTGGTTTTATTGAACCAAAAGCAATTCCCTGTTACAGTAATTCTCTGATTCAAACAACTTTGGAATTCTTACTCATTACTAAACTAAAACATGCAAAATATATATGTGGAAATAAAGAACAAAACAAAAATAAACAATGGATTAAAATGAGCGGTTAGCAGATCTTAACTTAACTCAAAGTTGTTTAACACCGCCCTCGAAACATCGGCATTTCACGTATCAGCATTGACAGACAGAACAGCTTCGGGAATCTCACTGGCGCTTTGATGTCTTACACAAAGCTAGTTCAGCTAAGCTACCTACAGTCCAGATACACGTGACCCTCCCAAGATGGCTGCTACGATGACGTATGAGGGGAGGTCCTAATAACGTAACCACGCTTACGCTGATGGGACAATGCCTCGTTTCGAAAGGGGGGGGGGCTAACTAGGAGTTTAAAGCAAAGCCCGCGACTTGAGCTCGGACAAAGAGATTAAACTGATAAGGAGAAGCGAAAAGAGAGAGGGGGGGGGGAGCAGGGAAAAAGATGAAAAGAAATAAGGCGGTAACCCACGGCGGGGTTATTGATGAATCACAAATCAACACAGCAAAATCAATTGTAAAATACATGCACATACAAAGAAAATGTTCAGCAAAATAATTCCAACTTCGTCGTGGAATAAAAGCATTAACCAACACCTACAAAGTTCTACGCCTGCCCAGGCACTTCTAAACACCCTGTTGGTGAGACAGAAATAAAAGGGGGGAGTCCGTTACTTTGAGATGCCTCGGGGCTGGTCCGGAGCGCTCCCGAGTGTTGCGGCTTTCTGGATGCGTCTTGACGAGCGCAGTTATCCGCAGGCTGCAGCGGGACCGGGATGGGAAGAAGCTGCTTCGTTTCTTCCTCCGGGTCCACAGTCGCTTTGTTGGCCAGACAAAAGCGGGGTCCTCTTCGATCAGTGGGGGATGCGGCGTCTCTCAGTCTTTTGATCAGAGGGAATTTAAAAGTACTTATTTAAGTCGACCTCCTGTTATAAAGCAGGGAATAACCGTTGCGTCGAAAAATCTCGGTCCAGCGAGCAATCGAACACGTGGCGTGGGAATCAGCTGTGCGTGTCTTCTCGGGTTGGCTAAAAGCCAGGGAAGAAGGAAGCTCATCGTGTGTGATCGGCTTTTATAGCCATCACTATAGCAACCTTATCTTGATCGGCGGCCATTTTGCCGTGTTGCGTGATGGGAGTTGGTGGCCATTTTGACCACATTGCATCATGGGTAACGCAGTCCGTTACGTCCCGAATTGATGCCGTTTCCTTGATCGGCGGCCATTTTGCCGTGTTGCGTGATGGGAGTTGGTGGCCATTTTGACCACATGAGTTGGTGGCCATTTTGACCACATTGCATCATGGGTAACGTAGTCCGTTACCGCTTTCTGTCACGTCTGAACTGGCACAACATACCCCCCTTTAGCTTTGAAGAGTGGGATGCTGGTCACAGTCTTTAAAGCTACAACCAAGTCCATTCTGGCGTGACGAAAATCCGTTGTGCATGAGTGGAACAACCTAATAGTCTTTCTAGTAGTCCATTGGGATTCATGCAGTTCAGTTCATCATCCAAGAGGAGGAAAAACGAAGCATTCATTGTGCCTGGGTCAGTGACCTAGCCTGGGCAGGACTAAGCTATAGCTAGTCATTTCTATTGGCTAATAAGGCAACAATAAGGTAATAAAAAAAAAGAAATGCAAACTTCACAATCACCATCGTCAATACATTCATTGGTCATCAGGTTTGAACTTTGAACCAAAAAAAGGGAGAGAGGGAAAAGGGGAAAGGAAAGAGACAGCGGTTCGTAGTCTAATCAGCTTATGGCCTTCAAGGAGCTGGTGCTACGAACCTGGGAGCGACAAAGGTGAGGGCGTCAACCCTGGTTTGCAACTGTTTGATCTGCTTGTATGCTGCATACGCCATCGCAGTAGTGATGGCCCATCCAAATACAAGGAGAACCACAATAATGGTCATAATGTGAGTGTCGGTCGACTCTGTAGCTCTGGGGAAGCGAAGCAGAGGGACCGAGCTCAACTCTGATGGAGTGAGACTGAATTTAATCAGCTGCGTGCCTGCGAGTAAAAGCTGTCTTTCAATGCCGACATCAATGCTGAAATTGTATCCCTTAAAGACATCTATTATTTCAATCTCTGATAAATGGGTTGCTTGGGCATACCCAGTGGATGTCTTTGGTTTTGGTACACAAATCCAAATTAGGGACTAAATAAAGTTTGGGGTCAGCATCATGATAGGCCAATATTGAGGGAGTTTGTAGGTGTACGTGGGTCTCACCTTGCCAAAAACCGACATTCAATACTGATTTAAGCCTATACACATTAGCCCTTTCAATGATGGGAAGGTTTAGCATAAATCCTATCTCCAAGTTGTCAGGATTTACAAATATTGGAATTGCACTACCTAGGCTGTACGCCAGGTGTATTTGTGGTGGTTGCAGTGTTTCACTAGAGGCAGATTTGAGAACCTTTTCGACCAAATCTATTGGTACCAGGTACGGAGGAATCCGTCCTTCAGCAAGGCTATTTATGGATGAGCTAACCTCTCGAGTGAGGTCCTGCATTAAATCTCTAACAACCTGAGTATACATCATGTCATTCTTTACCACTTCTGTGAGCGTTTCCAAAGCAATGCATGGTGTTATGGCTGAGTGTGAAATTATGGACGTGAAGTTATGTATGGACACTTGCTTTATTAGTGCATGTTTAAAGTGTCCTGATTGAACATGCACTTGTCCTATTTAATGCTATGCATTGTTCTCTTCGGCGGGGGCGGAGTTAGGCTCCGTTCCCTGTGAGGAGAGTTTGGTGGACGGTTTAATTTGGTTCGCATGAACCCATGTGTACTCTGGACTTTGCACGCTGGCTTCTAGGTTCTTTCGAGGCCACGCGAAGGTCGTTCGGAGACGGTCTTTTAAGTCAGTGACGCACTGGTGTGCAGTGTAGACGGTTGTCACACCGACGTCTACGGGCTGGTAGATGAGATTCAGGGGAAGTGTCCTTTGTCTTCCTGTCATCATCTGGAAAAGTGTCATCCCTGTGGAGCATGGTGAGGTAGAGCGGATTAGCATTAGGACCAGGGGAAGCTTTGTATCCCAGTTCCTACCATGGCTGCTGGCATGTTCCTTTGACATGCTGACCACGGTGCAGTTCATTCGCTCCACCTGTCCGGATGACTGTGGGCGGTAGGTGATGTGGAATTTAACTTCCACGCTCAACATGTCAGAAAGCACGGTCAAGATGTTTGACGTGAAATGCGTTCCTCTGTCCGAGTCGATGGACAGGGGAAGGCCCCACCGGCTGAAAACGTGATTTAGCAGCAGGGCTGCTGTGGTGACAGCGGTGTCTTTCGGTGCCGGCAAACATTCGACCCATTCTGTGAAACTGCCTGTTATTGTCAAAAGATATTTGTTATCTCTTAACGATTCGGGGACTGGACCGATCCAGTCAATCTGCAAATGTGACCACGGAAATATAACCCCCCTTCGCTGAAGCAGGGCTTGGTCTGGTGGTCGTGTGGGTTGTAACTGGCTGCAGGTTAAGCAGCCTTGTACATACTCCTGGGTGTCCTGGGCCGTTAAGGGCCGGGACGCCACCTGTTGGAGAGTTTTCAGATTAGCTTTGCAGCTTCTGTGTTCTCCTACTGGTGAGTGATGGATGTGTGTCAGTGGGATCCCAAGTTCGTTTGAATCTTTGGGCTGAATGGGCTGAAACTCATAAAACAGCTCCTTAAGTGCTGTTTCCTCTGTTTCAGTGGTCAGTGCATCAGCTTTTTCCAGCTGTTGCATGATTTCTGTTTCGAAACCAGGGTAGGGCTCAGTGGGTGAGTCCCGGTCTCCTGGTTGATTTGGTGCTGGTTCTGTTGGGTCAGTTGCTGTCGCATACACCAACAGATTTCCTTCAGCTTCAAGCGTTGCACCACAAATAGATCCAGCAGGCCGAGCTTCATGTCGCCTTATTTGGATCATGTTGGAAGGAAAAGTAATCACGGTGTCTGGAGAGTCCTGTCTGCCGGTCAAGGATAAGGGCAGGTCTCCGATGACGGGAATGCTCAGCTCAAAGTCGTGGAAAGAGCTTTCGATGAGCACCCCAAGAGGTTTCTTCGCCACCACTTGGATCGGCATGCGAGTTGGATTCTCCACTAAAAGGTAAGCTGAGCGGTTGTTCAGCTCAAGCAGGGGTGTGTCAGAGGATTTGGAAATCGGCTCTGTGGAAGGCAGAAATGGTGCTAAAAGTTCTTTGGGCTCCTCGGAGCATGTCACCTGGTTGATAGGGACGGACAGTCCACTTCCAGAAGTGAGGGGCTTGGGGGTCCCCACTTGGGCCCAAAGGTGACCATGATAGCAGTCAATGAGTGGGGCTAACCTGTTCAACAGGTCCTGACCCACAAGAAAAGGTTCTGTGTCCAAAGTACATATGTAGATGGGGTGCACCAGGGTCAAGTCACGGAAAGTGATGTCTAACCACGCCCGTTTGGTGATGCATGACTGATCCTGAATGTAGCTGGTGATGCCCACGTTACAGGTCTCCACCTGGAACGGTTTCCCAAGAGACACCATAGCTCTGGTCACCTCATCAAACAAATCTGAGCACATTAGACTGATCTCGGAACCCGTGTCTAAAAGAGCATTTGCAGTTACACATCCTCCGATAACTGTCGAGCAGTATAAACGGTGTGCATTTTCATGATGGTTTAGCTCACCTAGAAACCTTAGAAAAGGGGCTTTCTGATCACCTGCTGATGGGATCTTAGAAGGTTGTTGGTGATTTTTCGGTTGGTCCCCCCCCTTAATCAGATAAACTCTGTTAGAAGGGGAAGCCTGCTCCACGCCTAGTCATGCTGGCTGGGGTTTTGGGCCTGGCTTACCTGGAGGGTCGGCAGGATTGGGTGATGGCTGGGACGGCTGCGGCGCGATCTGATGCACTGTTTCGGCTAGCAACCTGCGAAAAGTCTCCTTTATCTCCTTTCTCATTGACTCCTCCATGCGCAGGTTCCAGCCTTTGTTGTCATGTGTGCTTTTCGGCTTTCCTGGCCAGTCAGTTTGCTTACCGTATCGAGCTGGATCCGGCCTGTGCCATTTTTGAAACCTCTCACCTTCCATGCTGCCTTGCTGACCTCTCCTATCCTGAGAAGCTTTCTTCTGCTGCGGCTCAAAACCATGTTGCTTCTTAGGACCAAATCTAGTTTTAGGTTTGCAGGGAGGCATCTCATGTCCCTCCAGACCTAAACTCTTTTCTGGTTCGGCTTGAATCTGCAGAACCTTTTTATCACTATCGGCTCCTTTGTTGGGCCGGACACGTGTTTCCCATGCCACCTGCGCGTATTTCCTGATTTCCTGCATGGTAAGTTTCTTGGTTCTACAGTGCATGGTAACCTCATAACGCACGCTTTCATGAAGATTATGGAGGAACAAAGATTTGAAAGTGTGGTCTTCCTCCAAGCCGGGAGCATTTCGTCCCTGAAAGTAAGCAGCCCGCAAGCGACGGTAGTACGCTTTTGGTGCTTCAGTTCTCTTTTGCTGAATTGCAAAAGCTCCAAGAGTTGCAGAAGCTGGGTCTGTAAACACAGAATATTCTTCCCTTAAAGCCTGACAAAGAGCTGAGTAACGGTCACGTGTAGCTGGGGGGAGGCTTTCTATGAAAACATGGACACTTCTGGACGTGGTTTTCCAGATAAGCTTCAACTTTTCTCGAGTTGAGGGGCTATATAAGTCTAGCAGACAGCGCTCTACCTCTCTGAGATAGTCATCAATGGTGGATTCTGTATTGCTAGGATCAAAACGCTCTATGTCTCGGGTCAGGGACTCAAGTTGACGCATCCGCAGTCCCTGTTCAGGGATCGGAGCTGGTCCATCTGAGTCCTCTCCTGACGACTCCTGCCTGCGGTAACCACGATAGGAGGGAGGCTCTAGTTCTGACCACCTACCTGGCGGAGGCGGCCGTTCGTGGGACTCAGGGGGACCCCCCCTGTCATGAACTCTTGTCTGTGGACGCAGTTCAGAGGAGTGGGGTTCACCTGTGTCCCAGGAACGGTGCTCTCGTCGCCCTGGTGGGGGGAAAAGATCATAGCGAGCCGTGTCAGGGATCAGGTGGGAAGCAGGTGTTTTCCCATGATTTACATCATGTGGATCAGTCCTGATTGCCACCGTAAGTTGTTTAGGCATTTCTTTCTGTATCACACTGCTATATCTGTCCTGACCTTCGCTTACCCTTCGCTCAGAAGGTGTCTGAGGGCCCAGTTCATCCAATGTCCTCCAGGTGTGATCTCCATGTTTTCCTTTGGAGTTCTCACACTCAGATCCTTCTGTCTGCAAGCTAATGCGATCCTCCTCTCGCTCCTCTGTGAGATGACAGCTGCCCTGAACATTTCTCTGTTCTAGCTCCCTGATTCTTTCCTCAGCTGCGATCCGCATCTCAGCCTCTCTGTTACGCAGATCGGTCTCTAGCGTTAACCTTCGGTGGTATAACGCAGTTAATTCACCCAAGACATCTGCTACCAATCTACCCTTAGGCTTGCTCTGGACCTCCTCCACCAATTCCTGAATTCTCCTCTCACAGTCCTCTATGTTAAACTGATTCAGACGGGTTTGTTCGTCCGGTGTCATTTTAAGCAGTGAGCTAATGACATCCTGGGCCTCCATTCCAATGGAATGGTTTGGACCTTCAGCTCCTTTGACTGAAGAACCGCTACTATCCATTCTTTGTCAGCTATGGATAACAACACAACAGGTAACAACCTGTAGTTTAGCTCAGCGCTAAACAACAGACAACAAATAACAACGCTGTATTCTAGCTTAGCACTAGGTAACAACGCATACACTTTAATTTAGCTCAGCGCTAAACAACAACTGCTAACAACAACTGTTAAGTGGCTTCACTTTAACTGTTAACAGCAAACACGCACTATGACTGGCACTTTAACTGCAGTAAGTGGGTTCAAATACGTGCGTTTAATTAGGCTGCGCAGGGGAGAATCAACCCTGCGACTTACAACTCCTTAGTTTTAGGAACGGTTAATATGCTTGTTTAACTTTGAGAATATTAACTTTGAGTGACATGGACCACTAACCTTTCGGCCAGTAATTAAATGATAAAGCTGTGGCTTTGTTTGTGATGCAAGTTATTTCAGAACAGGTGCTCCACACATGTGTGGAAAATAGCAGTGTCTTGGAGCTTCAGAGGTGGCAAAGAATGACAGTTAAAAACCGCTAAATTGCAACCTTAGTTTCAAAATCACAGCTCAATTTTGACCACTTATGATGAGCAGAAGGGGGATAAGGGAGGAAAGAGAAAAAAAAATGAATAAAATAAAATTAAAAAAGACAAAGGGGCGTAACCGTAAGGTAAGTTTAAAGAAACTGACTTTCAAAACGGTCCCTCCGGGACACTGAGCGATCTAAGCTGTCTTTAAGACCGTGACTGCAACTACCTATCCTGGCCACCAGATGGAGGCAAGGTCTCTCTTTTCAAAGCAGAACACGACACAGACTCTGATTGACAAGTAGCAGACGCTGGCTGCTGTGTATTTCAATCTAGCTGACTTCCAGTCCAGAAATCAATATTCAAACCCCAGGTTAACAACCTCAAACCACCACAAACACGTATATATTTAGTAATGATACCTCCTTAATCAATTATGACTGAATAGTCCTTTTGGCAAGGTGAGCAGTCAAAATGCTGGAATATGGATTGTGTTCATTCAATTCATAAGTTGCTGGTTATTCGATTTAGTCTAAAGGAACGCCAATAAGTAGACTCCAGCCCACACCGGGAAAAGCCAATTTATGCTATGCCATAAGCTGGTTGAATATGCTTATTATTATTATTAATTATAATTTGGTATTATAATTTAAATAATAAATCATTCAACTCAAAATTTCGCTATAACAAATATAGTTCAAATGGTGGTGATGTTAGCTATAAGCTTATAAGTATTTATACCACTAATGCATTAGTTAACTTTCTGTTATGAACTCATTTATGCTGGAATAAATGATCAGGTCGGACTGTTAACCGACCAGGTTTATCCAGCAGGCTGTGAGAACCCCAATGTAACTGCAATTAGAGTTTAAATCCTTATTCCTTATCACCATCCAATGATATTGTCTCTGTATTAATGTCAGATGTTAACTCCAAAGGAGGTTAGCTCTGATTTCTGAATACCCAGGCAACTGTGAATTGGACTGAACACAAAACAATGTCTATTCCGCAGTGGTTGGTTTTATTGAACCAAAAGCAATTCCCTGTTACAGTAATTCTCTGATTCAAACAACTTTGGAATTCTTACTCATTACTAAACTAAAACATGCAAAATATATATGTGGAAATAAAGAACAAAACAAAAATAAACAATGGATTAAAATGAGCGGTTAGCAGATCTTAACTTAACTCAAAGTTGTTTAACACCGCCCTCGAAACATCGGCATTTCACGTATCAGCATTGACAGACAGAACAGCTTCGGGAATCTCACTGGCGCTTTGATGTCTTACACAAAGCTAGTTCAGCTAAGCTACCTACAGTCCAGATACACGTGACCCTCCCAAGATGGCTGCTACGATGACGTATGAGGGGAGGTCCTAATAACGTAACCACGCTTACGCTGATGGGACAATGCCTCGTTTCGAAAGGGGGGGGGGGCTAACTAGGAGTTTAAAGCAAAGCCCGCGACTTGAGCTCGGACAAAGAGATTAAACTGATAAGGAGAAGCGAAAAGAGAGAGGGGGGGGGAGCAGGGAAAAAGATGAAAAGAAATAAGGCGGTAACCCACGGCGGGGTTATTGATGAATCACAAATCAACACAGCAAAATCAATTGTAAAATACATGCACATACAAAGAAAATGTTCAGCAAAATAATTCCAACTTCGTCGTGGAATAAAAGCATTAACCAACACCTACAAAGTTCTACGCCTGCCCAGGCACTTCTAAACACCCTGTTGGTGAGACAGAAATAAAAGGGGGGAGTCCGTTACTTTGAGATGCCTCGGGGCTGGTCCGGAGCGCTCCCGAGTGTTGCGGCTTTCTGGATGCGTCTTGACGAGCGCAGTTATCCGCAGGCTGCAGCGGGACCGGGATGGGAAGAAGCTGCTTCGTTTCTTCCTCCGGGTCCACAGTCGCTTTGTTGGCCAGACAAAAGCGGGGTCCTCTTCGATCAGTGGGAGATGCGGCGTCTCTCAGTCTTTTGATCAGAGGGAATTTAAAAGTACTTATTTAAGTCGACCTCCTGTTATAAAGCAGGGAATAACCGTTGCGTCGAAAAATCTCGGTCCAGCGAGCAATCGAACACGTGGCGTGGGAATCAGCTGTGCGTGTCTTCTCGGGTTGGCTAAAAGCCAGGGAAGAAGGAAGCTCATCGTGTGTGATCGGCTTTTATAGCCATCACTATAGCAACCTTATCTTGATCGGCGGCCATTTTGCCGTGTTGCGTGATGGGAGTTGGTGGCCATTTTGACCACATTGCATCATGGGTAACGCAGTCCGTTACGTCCCGAATTGATGCCGTTTCCTTGATCGGCGGCCATTTTGCCGTGTTGCGTGATGGGAGTTGGTGGCCATTTTGACCACATGAGTTGGTGGCCATTTTGACCACATTGCATCATGGGTAACGTAGTCCGTTACCGCTTTCTGTCACGTCTGAACTGGCACAACAGTCAGTAGAATCTTTGTGACTCATTACAGATGCATCCTAATACCACCTTACTGTCAGTATAAAAGTGTACTTTGCAGTGGCGTCTCTGGCATATGTTAAGTCGGGCACAAAAACTCAATACCTATTTGCAGCAACAAATTTTTTTGTGATGCACACAACCTGAGGTGGATCAATGTTAAATTAAACAGATACATTAGCATCATCAACACTAAAAATCCATTTTATATAAGCTAAATGTAATTTATATTTTATACATAAATTTCTAAATAAAGGCTTACTCATTTTGTTTATTTATTGAAGAGAAAATATTCACATCAATGATTCAATGAGCCAGCAAGGACAACCAACACTAGATTAATATGCGCTTTTAGTTTACATTTTTTAGTTTTATTTTGTTTAACTTTTCCTACATTTTATTCCAACAGTTTTTTTTACTTTTATTCTGTTTTATTTTCCAATGTTTTCATCATGTAAAGCACTTTGCATTGTCGTACTGAAATGTGCTATACAAATAAATCTGCATTGCCTAGATAATCGCACACTATCCGACAGAACGTAAACGTAACGTGTGCATTTCCAGTATTTTGATTGGATGATCCGAGCTTGGGGCCACAAGAATTGTGCCAGTGAAAACTGATCACTAGCAAAACTGATCTTTTTGAAAATATATAATACATCAATGAGACAAATTAACATGGCACACAGATTACCAGCTATCCTGTTGAGCCTTTGCAGTGAAACTACAAAAGTTACTTAACTTGGTGTGACACATTTCCATTCTGCACAGAAGGCAGGGGTTTCTTCCTGTTAGATTATCTCATTTGTTTATCTGATGTTGTGGTATGTAGTTATACACTTTTGGTTCTATGAAAGTCACGCACATTCTTATTACATTGCTTCTCAGTTCCCATAGTATTACATGACATTTATGCATTTTTATCCATGATGTGTTAAACCAGTAATCACTAACAAATTCAACTTAAATGCCAAAATGCTGAGAATTTTTTTTTTGTCTGTGTATCTTGGTGATGTTAGGTTATCATTTAGTTTTATTTTAAAATGACTCATCAGTTGTTGTAAAGCAACTGAAAGCGATAAGGTATGCCAGAACGTCAGTAGTGTTAGACATGGTAGACTCGTTTTCTTCTTGACAAGATTATTTACATT
This sequence comes from Fundulus heteroclitus, assembly GCF_011125445.2. Taxonomy (NCBI): domain Eukaryota; kingdom Metazoa; phylum Chordata; class Actinopteri; order Cyprinodontiformes; family Fundulidae; genus Fundulus; species Fundulus heteroclitus. The sequence goes on along the minus strand of NW_023397338.1, from coordinate 27,408 downwards.
GCAGCTGCTGGCCTCCTCATTTTAATTCTGAATGTATCTTATGTATTAAAAAAAAAAAATAAAATTCCCTACCTTTTATTTAAAACAGTTGCGGTAGAAACCTCAACTCTGGAGAAGTGGTCCCAAGCTTTTCAATATCTATATTTTCAAATCTATATTTCTTGAATTGTAGGAAGATTGAATCATGTGTGGCGTAACAAAATATTTAATTAACTGTCGATTCTTTTTTTATTTTAAAAAATAAATCCAAACATGCTTAAAACTAGTGAGAGTCTCTGAGTAAAAAAAATGCACTTGTAAAAAAATATATGCCCCACCTGCTACACTCATCACTAATCTCACACCGCGGATACCAGCAGATTGCATCGAGTCTATCTGCTTGGTTTTCTTAGATAAGAAAAGCTTTTAACCAGTCTGTGCGATTTAACAGGAGTGCCTTGAGATGACACGTGTTGTGAATTGGCTCTGTATAAATAAAATTGAAATGTAAATTGTGACATTTACGTTACTATAATTTCTCAAATATGAAATGTGTATTCCACAGGTTTTGTACTTCTCTTTCCTGAGAGAGTTTGAATCCTATTAAGATGTTGACACCAAAAGTTACATAAAGGCTGTTGGCCAGAATATGTAGGATGAACTTTCGTATGAACTGTCTGGGGGCAACTTTCTTGCACTTGGATAAGTTGCTACACATAGCAGTGATCTCAAAACACCAATGTTCCCATGTTTTCACTTGCAGATTAAAAATTTATAGCCGATAAAAAAAATCAAAACTGTTGCACGGTCCAAGAGATCACTTGATTTGAGTTTTACTGCTTTGCCAATCAGATCGCTGTATTGTCAGTTTTTAAATTAACCAAGAACCATATAGAGAAATTAACCATATTAAGAAAACAAGATATGTCGCTTTAAAAAATAGAACAATGTTTTAAGAGTTTAAATTTTTTTTATTTTATTAGAATATGATGTTTAAAAATATTTAGACTTCACAACGCTGGAAGCACGCCCATTAAGTAATTTTTTTAATGTTTACATTATGTGCTCTTTACTTTGTGATGAAATGTTTAAATCTACATTTAAGTCTGCCAAATCTCCGGCCAGATTTTTATATCTGTCAACGTTTTGGTCTTAGCTGACACAAGAATAATTGTGAATAACTAAATTCCTAAACACATAAGGTTTAAACATTCTTAGATAGGAATGTTAGACTTTATTGTCATTTTGTATGCACAGAGTGCATATAAAACGAAATTTTGTTGCATACAAATTACGACAATGTAATGAGATTGCAATTTAAAAAAATAACATTCCTATGTAAAGTGGAGCAGTGATAAGAATGTAACAGTGCAGGAGAAAAGCAGTTAAAAAAAGTGTGCAGAAGTAAGTTCAATTTTAGCATGATAATACAGACCCTATATGCAATGTTATTTCCAACTTTATCAACCATTCAAATCTCATGATTTAAAACAACTTTTGGGGGATTTTAGTAAATGTCATTAAAGATATTCTTGCTAAATTAGAACACGCACAATGGATACTTAAAAACGCTTACCAACAGAAGCAGGGAAGTACGGAGCAAGAAGGGTCTAAATATTCACAAATGTGATTCATACATGCACAGTACAAGATCCAAACATGTACAGCACGATTCACGCAAGCACAGCGCGATTCACGCAAGCACAAACAAATCCACAAATGCACATAAAATACACACACACACACACACACACACACACACACAGGACAAGATCCACACATGCACAGCTTGATTCACACAAGCACAAAAAAAATCCACAAATGCACAGCACAAGATTCACCAAAGTATTTCTGGTCCAATTATAATTTAAATTACAAAGAACCAGTAGTCTTTAAACTTCGCTGCATTTGTGTGTCGATTTTTGAGACTCCCCTGCCGTGCCTCGATCCACAAATGCATTTTTTTAAACAGGGAATGGTTTGCAACCAATCAGAAGCCTCCCTTGTATAAGCCAATCACAGGAAAATACTCCATGTGGGGTGACTTACTCATAAGCCAATCTTATTCAACCTGTTCAGAAAGCGTACTATGAGCACAAGGAGCATTTCAGACCTCAGCATGGATTCTGACTTCAGTGGAGCGGTAAGTAAAACATATTACTTGATATGCTTAGCTTGTTATCTGCTTGGTATGATACTTTGTTTTATTATTAATTTTAATTGGTTTATTAGTGCAACTGCAGCATAATTCCTAAGGGATACAGAGAAAGCGATAGCTTCATTTAATGTCAAGGTTCTTCGGGCTGCAGCCTTTTTCTCCCTCTCTCTCCGCAGGTGGTTGCCGCTGAACGAGGGGGGGGCGCCGAGCAGCAGGTGTCCGCCTCCACCGTTTGGCCTCGCAGCCGACGTCAAAAGCCACCTCTCTGCTCCCTTCGCTAACCCACGTTTCTTGTGCTGCAGGTACAAGTCGCTCTGGATCCGCTTCGCAGCGCTCCTTGGTCTCTGAGCTCCCAACGTCTGACTCCGCTGGGCTTCCTCCGTCTGATCTCCAACTGGCAGCTGGCCAGCAGTGATTCTGTGATCTAGCTCACGGTTGATCCGGCTAAGGGACTCCGATTTCGGCCAGCATCTCTCAGCTGCTCCCTCTTCCCACAAGCAGTGGTGCAGTTAGGGACCGTCAAAAAACTGGGGACTTGCAGCCAGCTCACATTGCTTAACATGTCTAGTCATCAAACACTAATCAACAGGAAAAGGAAAACAAAAGGAAAACAACCAAATAAGTATATATATATATATATATATATATATATATATATATATACAAATGAGTGTGCCCCATCAGGCTAATATAGTAGAACAATTTCATACAGGTTTGGAGTCAGTGGGTCACATGACCATTCATCCATCCATTGTCTTCCGCTTATTCGGGGTTGGGTCGTGGGGGTAGTAGCTTCAGTAGGGAGGCCCAGACGTCCCTCTCACCAGCCACTTGGGTCAGCTCCTCCGGGGGAATCCCAAGGCGTTCCCAGGCCAGCCGGGAGACATAGTCCCTCCAGCGTGTCCTGGGTCTTCCCCTGGGTCTCCTCCCGGTGGGACGTGCCCGGAACACCTCACCAGGTAGGTGCCCAGGAGGCATCCTTACCAGATGCCCGAGCCACCTCAACTGGCTCCTCTCGACGTGGAGGAGCAGCGGTTCTACTCTGAGTCCTCCCCGGATGACTGAGCTCCTCACCCTATCTCTAAGAGAGACCCCAGACACACTACGGAGAAAACTCATTTCAGCCGCTTGTATCCGGGATCTCGTTCTTTCGGTCACGACCCAAAGCTCATGACCTTAGATGAGGGTAGGAACGTAGATCGACCGGTAAATCGAGAGCTTTGCCTTTTGGCTCAGCTCTCTCTTCACCACAACGGATCGGTACAGCGCCCGCTTCACAGCAGACGCTGCACCAATCCGCCTGTTGATCTCCCGCTCCATCTTCCCCTCATTCGTGAACAAGACACCAAGATACTTAAACTCCTCCACTAGGGGTAGCACATCCTCCCCATCCCGGAGGAGGCACTCTACCCTTTTCCGGCTCAAGACCATACTCTCAGATTTGGAGGCACTGATTTTCATCCCAGCTGCTTCGCACTCGGCTGCAAACCGCTTCATTGAGAGCTGTAGATCACGCCCTGATGAAGCCAATAAGACCACGTCATCTATGAATAGCAGAGACGCAATCCTAAGGCCACCAAAGCGGATCCCTCAACACCTTGGCTGTGCCTAGAAATTCTGTCCATAAAAGTTATCAACAGAATCGGTGATAAAGGGCAACCTTGGCAGAGTCCAACTCTCACCGGAAACGAGTCCGACTTGCTGCCGGCTATGCGGACCAGTCTATGACACCGGTCATACAGAGACCTGACAGCCCTTATTAAAGGGCCCAGTGGAGCTACTTATATTGCAAAAAAACAAACCGTTAAACTATTTTCTCTGATCTATTCAATTCTGACTCTAGATGAAGCTGTTTCACTGACTGTTCCATAAGTGATTGGAAGAGTTCATCCCTCTGTACTGCTCTACTGAAGCAGTAGAGCAGTACAGAGGGATGAACTCTAATCAGTCGACAGCTTTTGCAAAACAATGCTCACCTAATATAAGATTTTAATAGTGGAATTAATTATTAATATAAATATTATTTGCATTAAAACACTAAGCAAAGACTCAAACAATTTGAAAGAAGTTGAGGTAAGATATTTGATATGCAGTAAAATTACCCATTCATGATAAAAAAAAAAACACCTAATACTATTTGCATTAACAGTTGTTTGGTCACTGAGCCTCAAGGTTTTGCTAGTCTTTTTTATTTTTCTTCCTCTTGGGGCTGTTTATTTTATGCACCTGAGGGGATTTTTTTTTTCAGGAGGATTCAGTAAAACAGCAATAGCTAGAGTCGCAGAATTTCATGGAATATGGTGTAACGCCGGACCTTTTGACTACACCTTTGCTTCTTCTTCAGCCATACGATTTCCCTCAACACATGCAATAGTATATTAAAAATCTTTCTGTTGAATGGTAGCAATGCCCACATAGATAATGATAAAGTTAATAATGGTATAGGCAGTGTGTGATTTGCAAAAAAAACAGAGGGGGGGGGGGTCCTTTCAAAAGTTTTATTAATGAATAAAAAGTTTGATTAATAATGGTTAGCTAGCATGGTGCTCTTTCAGGTAGCTAGCTAGATCCAGTAGGTTAGACTATTGTTTTTAAACTTGGGCCATCTACTGTCGGGACTCGGGAGTGGGTATTAGTTTACCTTAACCGCTTTGAGCAGAAAACATAATAATATTCTTTAAAAACAGACAACAAAAACTTAAATTACCAAATGTGAAGGACACAAGACATGTATTTATATTAGGGCTGTCAAACGATTAAAACGATTGAATTTGAATCGATTAATCACATAATGTCAATAGTTAACTCGAGATTAATTGCAAATTAATCACACGTTTTATCCTTTTATTTCTAAAAGTGTAATAGCCTGTTTGGGCATTCTAATATGCAATTTTGCAATAAATGACACTAATAAAATACATGATTGTACCAAAAATATTTTTATTTTGTTATTTTTCAAGCACTTTTGAGAACTGGAATGAAAACATCCTAGTGCCAAATGTTAAACTCTGGACTATAATGGCTAAATGACAAATCATGACGCCCTGATGTTTACACAATGTGTAAATAAATTTGTAAATAAATACCATGCCGGTATATATATTTTGCCTTTTAAACAAAGATAGACGTGGTATTAGGCATATACATATAAATTAATACAATTTTACATTTCAATAAAGTCAAAAGTTTTATTGCTCGTTTTTTCACTCTCTCTGAGCTTTCACACCAACAACAATATTTTTGCTTGCTGTTTATATCCATATTCATACAGTTTAAGCCTGGAAAAAGGTTTTAAATTTCCAGGTCATTCGTCTTACACTTTGCTTACAACTGGGCAGGAGCTTAGTACCCTGAATGAGACTGTTTAGGAACTGATTAGTAACTCCAGGTACTTCGTTTGGCAACGTAATTCAGCCTTAGTTTGTCAAATACAGAGAAAACAAATTAATAAGCATTAAAGTACGGTTTATGGGTTGGATTTCTGCAATGTTCTCAGCATGTTAAAAGCTCATCTTTAGAACCAATGTCTGCTCAAAATGGCGATCTGCACCAAGTAATCTACTTCCAGCAGTTATCACCGGTTATTGCACCATGAACTGCAGAAAATACGAGCAGAGTTGCTCTGTCTGCCTTTACTACCGTCGGCTCCTATGGCGGAGGGATATTTCAGCTGGATACACTCAGTGTCTAGTGCAGGCAGGTCTCTTAATAACCGCTGTTTCATCACTTATTTTAGAGCCCAAATAAGCGATTTCACTTTCCGAAACGTGCCCAAAAATTCGCAACCCGTGACTCATGAAATTTACAAGCACCTTTAGAATAAAACAAGCCCAAAGTCGCATGAAATAAACAATCTGTGCAAAAATTGAGGGCGGGTTTGTTTTGCAACAGTCTCTAGCTCTCTTGAAACTACGGAAAGCGCAGAGGGTAAAAGAAACAGTGCGGAGAGCACGGTGGGAAAAAAACAATAGGGAACGGTGTGTGTTTTGACGCGCAATTAAAGGCGACAAAAAAAACAACAAAAAAAAATTTCCGCATTGTGGTCTAACAAACTTAATGCGTTAATAACGCGTTAAAATTGACAGCCCTAATTTATATACATTGTTAAAAATCCATAATATTACTTATTCAGACCAGAAGGGGGGAGGAATGTATCCCCCCCAGGGATAAAACATGAATGACCAGAGGGGGGGACGTCACAACCAGAGGGGGTGTAAATCCCCCCCATCCCCAGCAAATCGCACCCAGGGTATAGGATACCGTCATATTTGTAAAATGATTATAGTACTTCACTGAATACCAATGTGTATCAGTGGTATTTTAATGCAGGCTTATAGAAAAAACAAAAACACACACATAAGGAAACAGAATAACTGTAAAAAAAAAAAGATGGTTTTCGATCAGTGTGACCAATGACTGAGCAGAGAAGGAACCAGGATTAATTATGCCTGACTGTAAGCCTGGTCGGAAGCAGGGTATCTGCACAGCATAAATTGCCATTTTCACCTATGTGTTACTGCTTTTGTGAAACTGAGTCCTAGCTTTTCAGCCAGGATATCAGGAAAATCCCAACTTAATTTTCTATCTTGATGTGTAAAATAGGGCTCAGGTATTTTTTTTTTAAGGGGTGTGGTAAAGTTCCAGTGAGACCAGATTTCCCTAGAATTCACCCAACTCTTAAATAGAATCCAAATGTGTGTTACAAGTTTGAATTAGATCATGTAGCCTGTTTGAATCGTGACCAAGTGCTGCTATCATTTTTTTAGTACTTCACATAACTGTTGGGAAACTGAGCTTTAAAAAAAAGACACATTCCGGCAGTTTAAGGTGTAAAACTGAACTTGTTTTATGTCAAACAGGACATGTTTGTGCAGAAGAAGAAAAAAGTAATGTAATTAATTTAAACATCTTTTGACACAACCACCAGGGACCTATACATTGAATGTGCTACATGACTACAAATGGGTAATTTGATAAATTATAGAGAAAAATGCACATGCCGAAGGACAAAGCAAATCAGAGTTGACTCAACCATGCTTGTCGCTTCAGCTAAAAAAAAAAGCAAATGCACAGAGGGAATGGATGGAGCTCAGTCTTATTGATGGGCTGATGAAAAGCATCTTTCTTCTTCATCATCTTCATCTGTTTCTTCATCTCTTGTATGGGGAACAGAGGCCAACGGCACAGTGTCGGCATGCACGTTTTTAACATTGGACTGGATCACTTGTGTGTCACATTGGAACCAGATGAACCCAGACTGTGATACACAATAGACTTCTTTTTGCCGTTGAAGGGGCACACATTCCCTGTAGACATCCCCAGCTTCCTCATCATCGTCCTCACACTCTATAACAGAATGTAAAGCAAAATGTTGCTATCAATTTATCACATTTCTTGGAGGATTATAAATATTGCCTCAGTATGTGCACAAAAGAAAGCAAAATGTGATTGTTGTGTACCATTGCTAAGCTGTTGCCACCATAATATATGAAATGTATGACATTTTGTGGTTTGATAACTTTATAAAGCATTTTTCTGGTGATGCCAGGATGCTTTTTTATGGGAGAAAACCATGCTCCTTCTTTGTCCAGAGTCATATGAGAATGCAGGAGACTGTCGTCACATTAAGAAGAAGAAATAGTTGCAGGCTGCATTTAGGCAGCCTCCATGACAGTTTTAAGCTTTGCAGAGTCACTGTTGTTCCATGTGTTGATTAATAGTTAATGACTAGTCTTCTATGGTATAAAAATATAATTGTTATGTGTATATATAGTGCCATAGATTGTTTTTCAAATCAAATTACATTTTATTTATGAAACAAATAAAGGAACAATGATTTATCCAAAGTGCTGTACAGTAGTAAAATAAATCAAAGTGAGACATAAATAATAATACAATAGAATGAAAAACAAAGAAATAAAATCTGTTACAAAGACTGAAATGACTTTTAAACAGAGCTTAAAATAAATCAACTTACAATGTCAAAAGCCATTGAAAATAAGTCTGTTTTAGATTTCATATGTTTTATATTATTTAATGGCAACTTTTGGAGGTCTTACTGAAAAGGCCAGATCTATTCTGAGTTTAGTTTTTGGTACAACCATCAGAAGCTTGTGAGCTGATGCAAGAGGCCGTGGTGAAAAATGCTCTTGCGCTGAAGCGGCTCAGAGACGTACAGAGGAACAATAAAATTAAGGCTTTTAAAAGCCAACAAAAGGATTTTAAAATAATTTCTCTGGCACAAAAACAGCAAGTGGAGATATGGGACATGTTTGTGTTCAGACAGTTTAATATTCCAAATTGAAACTTGTGAAAATTGTGCTCTGAATTATTGAAAAATAAAACATCCAATATTCTCATTAAGCATGATACATTAAATCTGAAATATAAAATGCTTTTTTAATTTTTTGTTAATTTATTTATTTACAAATCTAATACTTTAAAATTATTTGTGGGACAAAAATGGCGCTGAAGTTAGGGAGTTTGTTCTGTAAGTGCCGGGTTCCTTAACTCCCTGCGTCAACCATCTCAGACGTTGTGTCCTTGGGCCTGCCCCAGTATCTGTGGCTACTAATATAGCTCACTACCATCAGCATGTGAATGACTGGTTGTAATATAAAGCGCTTTAGGATATTCGGACTAGTTAAAATGCTGTACAAGCCATTTACCGTTATCAGGTAACTGGAGTAGAGGAGAAATTGTAAAAATATGCAAAACAGGTTAAGGAGCCATTTATGAACCTTCATTATCTGAAGGTTTTCTTTTTTATTAAAACCCTAATGCTAAATGTCTGTATGGACGAGATCTAACTTTGCTGCATTCATTCTGGAACACGTGCTTCTTAAACTGTTGAGCAATCTTTAAGATTGCAGTGTGTTCCTCAACATTCACTCGCAGTACCTGAGTGACACAGCGCCATACATGTCACACAGTGTTTGAGAAAAATCAAATCAGATGTGATAACTGTAATTACTCACTCTGGAAAATTCCTGATAGTGCTTCTTAGACCGGTTCTCTGCCGCCACGGCTGCATTACGTCCATGTCTGAGTTCCACTGTGGACACATGTTATTATAAATTTAAATTATAGTCCAAAAGCAGAGCAGACATCAATAACTCCATGGAACAATGATTGTTAGCAAATTAATTTACTCAAGCTTTTAGCGAAAACAGAATAAACAGAACTATGGTTTACTTACGTTGTAAATTTCTGGGTTGTGCATTCCTTTACCATAGAAAACTCCTGCCTTAGGGTCCTAATTGAAGACAACAAATAAATAAAGTAGGCACATGCATTTTGAAAGCTAAAAGTATGCAATAGGGTTCAACTATGAATAAGGTATAATTGTATTCTTGATTTACACTCAGTAATTGTCATCAGTCATACATTTTCAGCCACATAGAATAAACATACTTAACTGATTCATTATATGTATAGTTACCTTTATAAAGCCAAGCGTATCATATTAAACAAACCTCTGGTTAAAAAATGTTTGGTTGAATTATGTACTGGTCCTCTGGTGGACAACATAAGTATTAAATATAGCAGTTTGCAATTTAATCCCTCCTAAAATGTCGAGATGGCAAGGAGTACAAAATCCTTTTTCAGGTATGGGTATAGGAAACAAAAAATACAAAAAATATTTTATTTAATGTCTATTAAGATACAGATATTTAATAATTTGTTAATAGAAATTATAACAATATTGATAATCATAACGATATTTTGTGAAAACCATCTGGAAGATTATTTTTTAAATGTACAGAATGTTTTTTTTTTTTACAATTATTTCCTATATGAAGCATTTAAGGTTTACTCACATTCAATGTTCTCCCTAATTGTTCATGTGTCTGAGCATTCACTGGACTTCTGTGAGCAACATCACACGTGCACACTGAGACTACACCACTATTACGCCTGTCCAAAACTTGAAATTAAAACAAGTTACATGGCTTACTTAAACAATCAAATTACAGCAATAATTTATTTTACATTACATAGTTTAGATTCAACTGATTTAACCCAATTACATGAACAACACAAAAATCTTGGATTGTATTATGAGCTGTATAGTATGTTTTATGTTAGAGTAAGGGTTCTGCTAAGGAAGAACTAAGAAAGAGATTTTTTGCCATTAAATTGTTTACAGTTTGTGCAATGAGATGTAGCACAAGCTTGTGGTACTGTGCGTCCTCGCTTCTGTGTGTCTACTCCAGGAAAGGTGTGGCTAGAATGTAGCTGCCGCAACTTCTAATTGCAGGTGGCCTGCTGTGGAACTAAAACAATGAGAGCGTGCAGTGATACCGAAAACAGATTTGGAATTGAAAACATTGAAAAGTAAAACATTCTTAGAACGTAAAACGTAAATAATGCTGTCATTTTTACCGTGCGCAACCTCGTTTAAAACATTTTGGGGTCGTCTGACTTGATAAAATGCTCTTCATTTACAAACCATATTATATGTATATATATTATATCTGTATCTATACAGATAGACAGATAGATATATAGAAAGACAGACAGAGACAGACAGACAGACAGACAGACAGACAGACAGACAGACAGACAGACAGACAGACAGACAGATAGATAGATAGATAGATAGATAGATAGATAGATAGATAGATAGATAGATAGATAGATAGATAGATAGATAGATAGATAGATAGATAGATAGATAGATAGATGGATAGATATATAGACAGACAGATATATAGATAGATAGCCATGCACTGCAAAGGACTCCATCTGCAGCTGATAACGGCAGCGCTTAAGAAACAAATAGCAGGTGTACAGTGAGTGAGTCCAAAAGTGTTGACAAGTACCTGCATGTAGGACCTCTTCATGCCATCTTTGACACTGCCAAAACTCACTGGTGTTGGGTTCAAGGGGTCAATCTGGCAAAGAAATAGAAGCATGATTAAAAATGTTTGTCTGCTGTAGCAGTGTATTATAATCTCTGTGTTAGGCTCTCAATTTATTGTGTAGGTTATTTATAAATCACTGATTAAGAACAAATGTTATCTAAAGGCATTGTACTTGTAAAACAGGTCCAGTTCATTTCCAAATTACACAAGTAATCAAGTTCATAGCAATCCAATCTAATTGTATACTCAGATTACAGCGAATGATGAAAGCCAAACATTGTTAGAACGTAAAGCTTTAAGCTTGGTTTATAGACGCCATGCGAACCCAGTTCAATGTGGCGTCTATAAACCAAGCTTAAAGCACTTTCGGGTTGTCTGACTTGATAAAATGCTATTCACTTACAATATATATATATATATATATATATATATATATATATATATATATATATATATATATATATATCCATCCATCCATCCATTTTCCAAACCGCTTAATCCCTCATGGGGTCGCGGGGGGTGCTGGTGCCTATCTCCAGCATTCACTGGGCGAGAGGCAGGGTACACCCTGGACAGGTCGCCAGTCTGTCGCAGGGCAACAGAGAGAGACAAACAGGACAAAGAACTATATATATATATATATATATATATATATATATATACACATTTACTGATTAAACACCAGTGCTAAAGAAACAAGTAGCAGGTGTGCACTGAGTCCAGATGCAGTGTGTGATTCTGCATGCTTGCAGCTTCGAAGGAACAGTGCTCACGTTTATACTACATTTAAAGCTGACTAGAGAGTGCATTTCTGGTTAAATATAATTTTAGAAAGGAAGTGTCGGCCCTACTCCCATAGACTTGCAACCTGTCCAGGGTGTACCCCGCCTCTCGCCCATTGACAGCTGGAGATAGGCACCAACACCCCTTGCGACCCCACAAGGGATAGACGTGTAAGAAAATTGATGGATGGATGGTGTCTGCCCTTGTCGTTGTATTACAACACTTAAGTAAACCCATAATACATTGTATACACTGCATCAGTTGTATACACTGTATACAACTGATGTACCTTGTCCTACTTATGGCACCTTCTTCTGATTATTGATTACTGAGCCGATGTGACAAGTGAATTTCTCTAATGTGAGATCAATAAAGCTTATCTTATCTTATCTTAATCCTTTGAAAACCAAGCTTTAGATCTTTCCAAACACCAACGCCATAACACATTCATCTGTGATCTAGCCCAAGAAAACAATACAACTTACAGTTGCCATTCAGTCAAATGGGAATCACACATATTGACTGCATTAAGGCTTAAATTGTAATGAACACCCAAAATTGGTGACAAGTACCTGCATGTAGGACCTCTTCATGCCATCTGCGACACTGCCTAAACTCACTGGTGTTGGGTTCAAGGGGTCAGTCTGGCAAAGAAATAGAAGCATGATTAAAAATGTTTGTCTGCTGTATCAGTGTATTATAATCTCTGTGTTAGGCTCTCAATTTATTGTGTAGGTTATTTATAAATCACTGATTAAAAACAAATGTTATCTAAAGGCATTGTACTTGTAAAACAGTTCCAGTTCATGTCCAAATTATACAATGAATGAAATTCACAGCAATCCAATCTAATTGTATGCTCAGATTATAGTGAATGGTGTAAAAAGTCTAACATTGAAAAGTTAAACGTTGAAAAGCCAAACATTGTTAGATTGTAAAACATGAAAAATTGCGTCACTTTTGCCATGCGAACCCAGTTCAATGTGGCGTCTATAAACCAAGCTTAAAGCACTTTCGGGTTGTCTGACTTGATAAAATGCTATTCACTTACAATATATATATATATATATATATATATATATATATATATATATATATATATATATCCATCCATCCATCCATTTTCCAAACCGCTTAATCCCTCATGGGGTCGCGGGGGGTGCTGGTGCCTATCTCCAGCATTCACTGGGCGAGTGGCAGAGTACACCCTGGACAGGTCGCCAGTCTGTCGCAGGGCAACAGAGAGAGACAAACAGGACAAACAACTATATATATATATATATATATATATATATATATATATATATATATATATATATATATATATATATATATACATTTACTGATTAAGCCCCAGTGCTAAAGAAACAAATAGCAGGTGTGCAGTGAGTCCAGATGCAGTGTGTGATTCACCTTGCTTGCAGCTTCGAAGGAACAGTGCTCACGTTTATACTACATTTAAAGCTGACTAGAGACTGCGTTTCTGGTTAAATATAATTTTAGAAAGGAAGTGTCTGCCCTACTCCCATAGACTTGCAACCTGTCCAGGGTGTACCCCGCCTCTCGCCCATTGACAGCTGGAGATAGGCACCAACACCCCTTGCAACCCCGCAAGGGATAGACGTGTAAGAAAATTGATGGATGGATGGTGTCTGCCCTTGTCGTTGTATTACAACACTTAAGTAAACCCATAATACATTGTATACACTGCATCAGTTGTATACACTGTATACAACTGATGTACCTTGTCCTACTTATGGCACCTTCTTCTGATTATTGAAAACTGAGCCGATGTGACAAGTGTATTTCTCCAATGTGAGATCAATAAAGCTTATCTTATCTTAATCCTTTGAGAACCAAGCTTTAGATCTTTCCAAACACCAAAGCCATTAACACATTCATCTGTGATCTAGCCCAAGAAAACAAAATAACTTACAGTTGCCATTCAGTCAAATGGTAATCACACACATTGACTGCATTAAGGCTTAAGTTGTAATGAACACCCAAAAGTGTTGACAAGTACCTGCATGTAGGACCTCTTCATGCCATCTTTGACACTGCCAAAACTCACTGGTGTTGGGTTCAAGGGGTCAATCTGGCAAAGAAATAGAAGCATGATTAAAAATGTTTGTCTGCTGTAGCAGTGTATTATAATCTCCGTGTTAGGCTCTCAATTTATTGTGTAGGTTATTTATAAATCACTGATTAAGAACAAATGTTATCTAAAGGCATTGCACTTGTAAAACAGGTCCAGTTCATTTCCAAATTACACAAATAATCAAGTTCATAGCAATCCAATCTAATTGTATACTCAGATTACAGTGAATGATGAAAGCCAAACATTGTTAGAACGTAAAACATGAAAAATTGCGTCACTTTTGCCATGCGAACCCTCCAATCAAGTTCAATGTGGCGACCATAAACCAAGCTTAAAGCACTTTGGGGTTGTCTTACTTGATATACACTAATATAGTCCTCAGATATGCACTCATAAAATTTGAAATGTATAAACAGAGTTGATTTTCAAAAACGAAGTAGAACAACAAGGCTGTTTAGAAAGCAGGAGAAGCCATGCACTGCAAAGGACTCCAGCAGCAGTTGATAATGCCAGTGGAGTACCAGCACTGCAGAAACATATAGCAGGTGTAGCGCTCAAAAACAGCCCAATTGGTTGAAAAATGGCACTTAAGATCTCAGATAAGCAGATCCCAAAAACACAGCCACAGAAAACAATCAGTGATGCACTCAGCACCTGGTGGGACCATGGAACACCATCTCACCAAAATTGCAAAATGGTACAAAATAACTTAGTTTATTATTATTTTGTGTACAGTTCAGCTTGGATTTTATTGTCTGTGCTGCCTAAATTTCATATGTGCAGTGAGTCCAGATGTAGTGCGATATTCCACATGTGCCCAGGTTCAAAGGAACAGTGCTCACATTTATACTACATTTAAAGCTGACTAGAGAGTGCCTTTCTGGTTAAATATAATTTTAAAAAGGAAGTATCTGCCCTACTGCCATAGACTGGTGACCTGTCCAGGGTGTACCCCGCCTCTTGCCCATTGACAGCTGGAGATAGGCACCAACACCCCTCGCGACCCCACAAGGGATAGACGTGTCAGAAAATGGATGGATGGATGGTATCAGCCCTAGTCGTTGTATTACAACACTTAAGTAAACCTATAATCCTTTGAAAACCAAGCTTTAGATCTTTGAAAACACCAAAGCCTTTACCACATTCATCTGTGATCTAGCCCAAGAAAACAATATAACTTACAGTTGCCATTAAGTCAAATGGGAATCACACACATTGACTGCATTAAGGCTTAATTGTAATGAACACCCAAAATTGGTGACAAGTACCTGCATGTAGGACCTCTTCATGCCATCTGCGACACTGCCTAAACTCACTGGTGTTGGGTTCAAGGGCTCAGTCTGGCAAAGAAATAGAAGCATGATAAAAAATGTTTGTCTGCTGTTGCAGTGTATTATACTCTCTGTGTTAGACTCTCAATTTACGTTTAGGTTATTTATAAATCACTGATTAACAACAAATGTTATCTAAAACCATTGTACTTGTAAAACAGGTCCAGTTCATTTCCAAATTACACTATGAATCAAATTCATAGCAATCCAATCTAATTGTATATTCAGATTAGACTGAATGATGAAAAGCCAAACATTGGAAAGTTATACGTTGAGAAGTTAAACATTTGTAGAACGTAAAACGTAAGAAATTGCGTCACTTTTGACATGCGCACCCTTCCAACCAGTTCAATATAACGACTATAAACCAAGCTTAAAGCACTTTGGGGTCTTCTGATTCGATAAAATGCTATACACTTACAAGCAATATATATCTATATCTATCTATCTATCTATCTATCTATCTATCTATCTATCTATCTATCTATCTATCTATCTATCTATCTATCTATCTATCTATCTATCTATCTATCTATCTATATCTATATCTATATATATATATCTATATATATATATATATATATATATATCAATATATCAATATATTATATATATATATATATATATATATATATATATATATATATATATATATATATAGTGATGTAGTCCTCCGACATGCATTCATAAAATTAGAAACGTAGAGTTGATTTTCAAAAACCGAGGTAGAACAACACGGCTGGTCAGTAAGCGGCCCTAGTCGTTGCATTACAAAGCCTATAATCTTTTGAGAACCAAGCTTTAGATCTTTGAAAACACCAAAGCCTTTAACACATTCATTCGTGTTCTAGCCCAAGAAAACAATATAACTTACAGTTATCATTCAGTCAAATGGTAATCACACACATTGACTGCATTAAGGCTTAAGTTGTAATGAACACCCAAAAGTGGTGACAGGTACCTGCATGTAGGAAAACTTCATGCCATCTGGTGTCCAGTTTAAGGGGTCCGTCTGTCAAATAAAAAGGAGCATGGTCAAAGACATTTTTTTATGCTGTAGCAGTGTATTATACTCTCTGTGTTAAAGTCTTGATTTACGTTTAGATTATATATAAATCACTGATTAACAACAAATGTTATCCAAAGGCATTTTACTTTTAAAACAGGTCCAATACACTTCCATAACACACAATGAATCAAATTCATAGCAATCCAACCTAATTGTATACTCAGATTAGAGTGGATTACGCAAAGCCTGATATGATCCAAAATGTATGTAATGCCAGCTGTGGCATCTCTGCATTTGGAGCCATTTGGGCCTGCCCCACCAGATGTCGCTGTGAAGCTCTATGTTTAAAATAAACAGTGAGACGAGACCGTTCTTTATAAAGCAATATTTTAAAAAGACAAATTTCCTTACCATTAAAATTCAATATTAATACTTCCAGTGTGTTGGTTTCTGCTTTCTTATCTGTTTAATTTTAAATTGATCAAAGTCAATTTATATCCCTCAAAGAAAAATGTGTTGCTTCTATAGGTGTTGAGTTTTTGTGCCCCATGTAACTTATCATGCCAGAGATGCCACTGATTTTCAGACAAACAAATGTTATTTTTTATTTTTTTTCCCTTTGTGTCCTGTTTGACAGTGTAGCAATAAGAATTGTCGTTTTAATGCCAAAGAGAGCCAGACAGATTTTATCTGCACAAGTGGAGCATTACTGCTTTTGCCATAGTGCTCAGCTTGCTTTATATGTGCAAAAAGCTTTAAAAGCTTTATTCTGGGACTATTTCATGTTCAATGGACACAAAGATGTGATGGTAGAAGAGAAAAAAAGAACAGAAAAAGATGAGACAACTTGTTAAAAGGGAGAAAATGGTAAAAATAGAAGAGAGGAAAAGGAGAGAGCAAGATAGCATCCTCAGAGTCCTCTTCTACACCTGCAAAGAAAGATGTGAAAAGAATAGTAAAACAAACAACCAATGCCTTGATACCATCACTGAAAACATACAGTATTATTTAATACGGGATGTGTAAGCACCTGAATCCAAGCACCTGTAAGCGTTTGCGAAATGTAATTGTGTATGTAAGGTTTGTCCATAAGAAAAATGCTCAACAGTGGTTGTGAGGAGACAAAGACCTGCCCCCCAGAGCACCGAGGCAGACACTGGGGAAACCAGAACCCCAGACGCCGGAAAAAGAATCCCTAGAGCAAAGGTGCCCACCCTAGCGCCCCTACATGCATACATTCTTACACACCCGTAGATGGGGCCAAAATGAAGTGAACGGGCCAACCAACCACAGCCCCACTCCACGAACCCTGAGGCACTGTCTCCCCCACACTTTGCCCTCCATACTTGAGCCCTACCCCCTTATTCTGGGGCAGAGCAGAAGTGCCATCCCCAGCAGACCCCTGGGGCCGAACTTCTATCCCCAGTCCAGACCCCGACCAGGTGACCTTTTCCTCCTCAAGGCCCTAAACTCCAGCTGGCAATCGGAGAACAGGAGTGTGAGTAAGACCCTCAGCCTGCCTGAGCCTGCCTCCGCCTGCTCGGATGTTGTGTTGTTTCATGTTGTTCTCAAGTGCATATGTTTTTAATGCTAAAGGGTCAGCCCTTAACTGTTTATGGAAGACTATTTACGTTTTACCAATCCAGCCTCCTGATATAGGATAAAAACAGTATCTGCAGTTAGGTCATTTCACACCTTACCTTGCAATCACTACAACCTCCTTCGTCGTTGTACATGGCCAGTGTCTGAGTGCCTTCATCTTTCTCTATATGTTGAAACTTCTGAACTTGATTGCACACAAGAATGGCAAGAAGTACTGTGGACACATTAAAACACTTTGATCAAATGTTTCAAAGTTTCCAATATTGAGTGCAATATTAAAGGTGATTTTTCCCCCCTTAATTTTTATATTCCATGAGCTTTAAAATGTGTTGTAATATAAGTTTATCTAGTCAGGAATGTATAAAAAATTCTTAAATGTTGCAGAACAGGAAGAGAGAGCACTATCTATCTATCTATCTATCTATCTATCTATCTATCTATCTATCTATCTATCTGTCTGTCTGTCTGTCTGTCTGTCTGTCTGTCTGTCTGTCTGTCTGTCTGTCTGTCTGTCTGTCTGTCTGTCTATATTTTACATGTGTACATGTATATATTACATGCAGTCATACTCAATAAATTAGATAATGCATCTGTAAGATACTTGTTAGTCTGCGTGAAAGTACCTTTAAAAAACTAATTTGAAATGGTATTAAGTATACTATTTGTTAATACCCCGTTTCTGCATGACATTTTTTTTAATTGGTCTGATGCAATATTCCATCCTTAAATGTTGTGTTTGAATTAGCTGGAGGTGGGAAAAAATCATAACTAACAGAAATAAAGGCTTTTAAAACAGTCACCCATCTGTGTTAATCCATATTTTGTGTTTTCCATAGTGAACTGATTTACTGAAATAAATCAGCTTTACAATATTTTTCAAATATTTTGAATATGACTACATGTGTATAAAACCCTTGCAAACGCACTTCTTAAGTTCCAGCCTTGAACTGGCCCCCAGTACTGGGGGAGCAACATAACTTTTCAGCAATTACAAACTATTTGAATAATCATTATATTTATAGTTAGATTTTTCAAATAATTCGACATTTTCGTTTATTTCACCCATATCTATGTTTAAATGAAGTTTGTAATCGCTGAAGTAAATGTAATTAGATTTAAGCAGGTTATTTTCATCTTAAACTTACTTAAATACCCTGAGCCCCTGCCCTTAGTACTGGGGATAGGGTTTAATTAAAACAGAAATGCCAAAGTTATCCTAGGATGTGTAGACAATACATTTAAATAATTGAATGTAATTTTATACTTACACAGAAATGCAAGCAGTCCTGCAATAATTAGTCCTATGGCTGCTCCATCAAGGACAATGGCAGGAGGTTTATGTTCACTGCAAACACCACTTTTACGACAGTCACACACCTCCACTCTCAGAGTCTCCTTTGTAGCTTGATTCTGCTTGTCCTGAATTACCAGTGGAACTGAGTAGTTACCATAGGGAATCTTGTTCCGACTAACAAGGACGACCTGTTCACCTATTTATAATATAAAGAGAAATATTTATGTAATAAATGTAATTTTGTAATGTAATGTTTGTACTTTGAGGTTTTAGTTGTAAGGGTTCAAAGATGAGAACCAACCGTAGGTACTTTCTAATTCCCACTCAGTGTCATCATTTGCCAAGGAGAACATGAAGGGTCCACTGAAAGGATCTGCATCAGCATCCTTCACAGGCACTGAGACCTTATCAGTAAGGTTTCTGCACAATACGACTGTCTTGTTGACCAGCGTGGGAATGTTGTCATTTTCATCCCCGATGTGAACATTGAGGGTAAATGTACTTGTGGCTGGAGGTGCACCTTGAAAACCACAGCAAAGGTAATTATCCCCCACTTCAGTTTATTAATTGAAACAAATTTGCCATTTTATTGTGGTGTCAAATGTTTAGAAATGCCTTATCATACCATCATCAATTGCAGCAGCAACAACAATTCTGTAAATATTTTCATCAACAAACGGTGACCTCTCTATCCATCTTCTTGATTGTTGTGATTTGTCCTGTTTTCTTATCAACAGTCACCCAGTTAGCAGGGTCTTCTCTCAGTTCAAACCTGGTCAGAATTGGGAAAATCAGACAGAAGGTCGTTTTGGTCATCAGAATGAAAAACGGTCCAAGCAACATTAAAGCAGCACTAAGTAATTTTGTGTGGCAACCCCTAAACGACGTTTTCAAAAAAAACACTGTTGTAACAGACTACCCTCCACAGAGCATACCCCACAGTTACAGCACACGGTCCCTGTCAAAACAGCTGAAGAAAGAGAGAGAAAGTATGCATGCAGACGGATAGTTTTTGGCCAGTCAACACGCAGCAGTGTGAGCATTTCTCTTAATAGCAGAGAGAGAGAGAGAGAGAGAGAGGAGGAGAGAGAGAGAGACGCAGGCCATGTGTATGTGGATGGCTCATTGTCCACTTGAGCAGCTGTCTTTAAGACTCCATTTTATAGTCACTTTTTTTCGGGGGGCGGGTGTGACAGGCCCAATGAATTGTTCTCATAAACACTTGTCTCACAGGTAATAGAAAAGGATAGATTAAGACATGAAGGATTGGTCTGAGTTTGGTGCTGCTCTAACCCCCCTCTGTCCCTCAAGTTCCGGGTTTACCGCGTTATCTATTGGTTTTCCCACATTCATTATGATGCACTCACACCATTGTGCATGCACGTTCCTTGTTAGTTTTTGCTTGCTGGCTGTGCATGCACATTTCTAGTGTTTATGTATCAAGTTAGTTTAGTGGTTAGCTGCAGTGTAAGCTGTTTATTGTAGCTCTGCTGCTCTCAATATATACTTTGAACACGGTGAGAGCTGCAAGAAATAAACTCCATATAAGTTTTAAAAGAAGAGGAAGGCCTCAGGAGAAGAAAATAAAACCAGAGGGGATTTGGGAGATTTTTTAATGCGATCCCCTAAAGAGTGGAAGAGCAAGGTAAGACGGTCTTGCGCATGCACATTTTTTAAAAAAGCAACATGGGGAAACTTACGGAACAATTTGCTGACTCTACCTTTAATTTCTTTCATATAATTATAAGTCCTGCATACCAAACCTGCCCCCCTACTATCAAACCAGCCCAGAGAATCTTTGGAACACCATAAGAAAAGACTTGGTGTCTTGATTTGCAAATCTTAAAGCAGGTACGCTACATAGATAAAGAAAATAATTTCTCTCTACCCAAAAACATAGATTATCACTCCTTGCAACATATTGGTAATTCTATCTTAAAATGCAAGTCTCTTAATTGGGTCCTAAGCTGGTAAAGTTGCAATCAGGTCCGTTTAAAGTAATTGTGCTGCCAAATAGACAAATAAGCCCCCAACAAAAACAAATAAATCTGAACAGAAATGCTATTTTTGTGAGACCATACCTGATGTTGGAAGAGTCAACATCATGGACTTTAGGAGTATACAGTGACTTTCCTGGCTCTGATTCCTCTTTCTGGTGTACAGTGTCAGTATATTTTTCGAACTCTGGGGGGTCGTTAGTGTCATCATTCTCACTGTGATCTTAACAGAATCGGGAGGAGGAAGCTGGCTTGATCTGTAATTAATTTTCCATCTTTACAGAGTGGACATGGTTTCAGGATTTTAACCCCAATTTGCAGTTTTACCAAAACTGGTTATCTCAAAATTCTTTGCCTGAAAACAAAAACAGATTTAGATGCTTAGTTGTGGTTTATGATACTTATGGTTAATGATTGGTAGAGCTATGGTTTAATTTACGATGAATTAACATTTTTTGCAAGGTTGTGGGGAAAAGTTACCTTGGCACTACCAATAATTCCCTCGTTTGTTATGGGGTCAGTGGTAATATGTAGATTCCTTCTTTCATTGCCGCTTATAAAGTAGTACTCAGCTTTCCAACCAGGAGTATCAGGAGTATCCTTGTCGTCTACAGCAACTCTTAAAATCTCCTTATAGAGGGTCATTTCCATAGCCTCAACTTGGTACTGTAAAGTAAAAAATTATGAATCTTGCAGAATTTATCATTTTAAATCCAAATTAAAAATAATGTCACAATTCTTGCCTGTGTCTGCTTAAACTTTGGTTGATGGCTGTTTGTGTCAATAACATTGAGTGTGACGTAGCAGAACTAGAAAGGGCTGGATTTCCCCTTGTCAGATGCTAAAATAACAAACTGAATACTGTTTTGCTTTCTGAAAAAACAAGGAAAAATATATTTTAGCTTTACAGAAAAACTGCATTGAGTGTGAATTTTCAAAAACTGCACACTACTCTAGATGAAAAAAGTCCTACATCGTAGTCAAAACATCCTTCAAATGTGAGTTGGTATGTTGGCCAATAACATTCTTTATTCCAATCTTTGGTTCAGCTGGTGTTTGTTTAGCCACTTTGACCACAACTGTTGAATTTATTGTGCCTTCCTGATCTTCATCTTTGATCTCCATTGATATTGGCAGGTACTCTCCTGGAAGATGAGCAAAAAATTAAAATTTTTTAAATCCCTAATTATCTTCACAAAACAAAATTCAAAGTTTAAATCTCAGTAAACATAACTTGTGCAAATCCACATATTAACATAAGAAAGTAAGACAATCATTATCATCAACCTTAACCAAGTTACTTCAGTAAATTAACAAAAGTATTTTTAAATTTTAAAACCTAAGTCAAAGATTTCTACAAATTATCAACCAGAGTGGTGGTCACTTTTGATTCATTTACACTATCAATGTTTCACACGTTTTGATTACATTGCATATTTTTTAAACTTACCTGGTTTTATATTTTCCCATACATTGGCTTTATTCACAAGATTAATGAACTTTGGGTGCGTTGTCATTTAAGTCTTTTACTTCTACATCCAAAGATAGTTCTGTCAATTTCCATGTTGGTCGCTTTGTCCACGACATCAATACAATCTGTTGAATAAAGTTATCATGTGAAACAGTTTTCAATGAGTAATCTCATCCCAGGTATTAATAGTGGTGGCTTGCTGCTCACTTGAAAGGAAGATGTCTTCTCTCTGTCAATACGTCATGTACAAAAAGATTCCTGTTGTTTCATCATGCTGAACAGCCGTTTTTCCCACTTGCACCCTTAGTGAAACCGATGATCTTTCCCGACAACCTTTATATGTGCAGCTAAACAGAGACACATATAATCAAGCCAATTAGGAGAAGATTTTCACATTAATCTTGATTGAATTACAATGACAGAATATTGAATTCCACAATATATGCAAAATACGTAGTTATTACCCTAGTCATTTTGTATGGTATTTCACGTCCATTTCTCTTGTAGTTCTATGTGAACAAAACCCATCTTCTTTTTGGAACGTATCAAGACTCCTAAAGACGCACACGTGGATTAAGCAAACAGTGCAAAAACCAAAAATCTGTTTAGAGAAAATTGTTGAGTTTTTTTTCTTAGCCATTTACCCGTTTAACTCGACCATGATGCTTGCTACCCTCTTCACTGTCCCCCAGGGATGCTAATGCAACCTACATGGAATGAGAAGACAGAAAAGTAATTTTACTAATTTATCAAGATTAATTCACTTGCTATTTACTCAGATTATCATTTTACAGGACATCCTTAGTTAACAAAGTTCTTCTTTAAGTAATTCATAAGAGTTAAAGTTACTGTATGTGGCACATCTTCAGAGAGAGAGAGAGACTCTCTGACTGGGACAAAACCACAACACACAGAAGTTTCAGGCTGCCACCAAAGAAATGCACAAGCAAACAAAACATTTTTTTGTATATTTTTTTTCTGTCCATAAGATCCAAATATGTGAAGTGAGGTGAAAAATACTATGGTAGAAAAAGACAAAAAATATCCAGCAACTGTTAAAAAAAAGAAACAAAAAAGAGCCCACTGGTGCCGTTTTCATAACAATATGACTGTAAAGGTAAAGCTGAGTTGCTTCTGTGTTGTTAGATGGAAGAAAAAACAATGAAAACAGGAAAGATGTGTAGCAAATTTGTTTAATTAACTGCTCATTTTCATCTTGAATGTGTTTCATGTAGCTTCAAGTTAATTAAGACAACAGACTGGCGACCTGTCCAGGGTGTACCCAACCTCTCGCCCATTAAATGCTTGGAGATAGGCACCAGCACCCCTAGCAACCCCATGAGGGATAAGCGAGTCAGAAAATGGATGGGTGGATTGGTTATTTAAGACAGTTTAAAAAAATAAAAATATATGTATGATATAACATAGATATACATACATATAGATATATATATATATATATATATATATATATATATATATATATATATAGATATATATATATATACATACATACTACATACATACATATATATATATATACATATACATACATACATACATACATACATACTACATACATACATATATATATATATATATATATATATATATAAAAATTCACAACAAGTTACTTAAATAGAAAGGGTATGATTGGCTTGAATTAAATATCTTGGGAGACACAGTGGCTCTTAAATTTCAGAACAACCCTGGGAATATGTCAGATTTGTGAAGGAACAAAAATAAGGTCATGAATAACTTTTTTGCATATATACTGTGAAAGCTGTACTAACACAGTTGAATAAATACACACACACAATTATTATATGATATAATTCAACATCTAGTCTTCTTGACTTTGAACATAATTTATAATAATTTTATTCTAACGTCTGACAGAAAAACTGTGAAAACCATCTAAAACGGGCTGTGGACAGGAGATATGATAGATTTGAAGAACATTTGCTAGTGGGAAAATACACAGAGGCAAGATGTAGCTTCAAATAGGCTCGTATTTAAGAAGATTTAGTCCAAGAGTGCACACATTCTGCAGAAAGTCCATTGCACCTTTTTTATTTTTTCTTCATTGCAGATTGTTCTGTTCAAAAACAGGATAGCTCTAACATCAAATCGGAAAAACATTTTAGAATATGACATTTTGGCATAGTAATCTTTTCTTTAGCCATAAAGTAAACTAATTAAGGTGGTCCATCAGCAAAATAATTGGCGTAAACAGCTCTCACTACATAAATGATGTGATTTAGGAAATCTTTTCTGATCTATGAAGGCTTTTTATTCATCTTCACTGTACTGTTTCAGTTGTTGCTATCTAGAACAAAAAACTCTATAAGAAGTTTTTCCTTCAGCTAACTATTTTAAACAAGGAGATACTGATATAGTGTTTTAAACAGTCCTATTGGGGAAACTTTTTAACTGCTTTTTAAAAGTTTTTTGTTGGCTTGTTTTGTACTTTAATAGTTATATGCGTGCTGCTGTTTTCTTAGAATCTGAGGACTGGCATGTGGGTGTGCATTCAGAAATACCTTTCTAATTGAGGTTTCCTGCGCACATTAATAACCAGTTTCCTTTAAAAGTGAAACATCTGTAAAAGGAACAGGGCAGATATTTGAAAGTGAAAAGTGATACTTTCATTTACTATGATGTCTGATGAAAACAACCAAGATCTGAGAATCCAAAGGATCACAAAAGTTGGTAAAAAAAAGATGTTTACGTTACTATAACTCTGAAACTGTGGAAAGTGTTTAATTTGGAAAAGTATTCCACATGTCAACACCAAACGTTACATAAAGCCATTGTACAAATAGCTATTATCCTCTATAAATTTGGTTTTTAATGTTTACATTATGTGCTCTTTACTTTGTGCAGAAATGTGTAAATCTAAACTTAAATCTGCAAAACCTCCCTCCACATATTCATATCTGTCAATGCTCATTAGCCTTAGCTGAAGCACGAACACATGTGAATAACTAAAATCCTAGACACAAAGTTTAAACATACCTAGACTGGAATTATATGATTATATAGATGTTATATCCAATGTTATTTCTAACCTTACAAGCCATACAAATCTTATGACTGAAAACTACTTTTTGGAGATTTTAGTAAATGTTATTAAGGATATTCTTGTTGAATTAATTCATACAGAACAAAATTAAAAAAAAAATGCTTACCAACAGCAGCAGGGAAAGGCTCCTCATCTTGAGTCTCGCTGATTCCTGTCCGTTCTGAACACACTGAGGAAGAGGCAGACTTAGTGTTCAGGGAGGCCAAGCCCACAATGCTTGCAGGCATCAGATTGGCTGCCGATGAAACAATGTCCTATTGGTTCAAGAGGAGTGTGTCCTGTTAAGGCATTTTTTTGTAATCTAATAAGTTAACAGAGTGCTTTAAATTTTTCTTTACTACGAATTTGTAAATATACTTTGTGAAAGTGAACTTTTGTACACTCTGTATGCTCATAAGTATAGGGCTTCTCATACCCTCTAGGTATGCAGCTCAGGTAGCCACATGTAATTTATGCCTTGGTCCCTTTTCACACAAAACTCAAGTATTGCCAGCCATTGCTGAATGAGATTTTGATTTATTTTGTCAAGTTACTTCCAAAAGAAATACTTAATGTGTTTGGTTGTACCTGCCTCTTCAAAAGCAGCACACAAATTATATTTTGTAAATATGTATTACATCTATCAACAAGACAAATCAACATTTTGCATGTATGGTATACAGATTACTAATGATGTTGTTGTGCCTTTGCAGTGAAACTATAAAAGTTACTTTGTATGACACATTTCCATTCTGTATAGAAGGTGTTTCTTCCCGTTAGATTATCTCATGCATTTATCTAATGTCCTGGTATGTAAAATCTGTATCAACAATTGGAATGTTTTAGTTACACACTATTGGTTCTATGAACGTCACACACATCCTATTGCTTGTCTGTATTTTCAATACGTTGCTTCTCAGTTCCCCTTCTAATACATGGCATTTATGCATTACTATCCATGATTTTTAAACCAGTAGTAAACACTAACAGATGAAACTTGAACATCAAAATGCTGAGAAGTTTTAAAATGTCTAAGACAGACAGATTAAACAGGTTTGTTTTGTCCCTGTATCTTGCCGATGTTGGGTTATTGTTAAAATGACTCAGTTGTAAAGTGACTGAAAGCTATACTTTGGCAAGGACACAGGCTGACGTATCCATCACTCTCAGTTTGGCCCCAGGTAAGTTTTTAAGATAACTTATATTCTCATGCAGCCACATTGTTCCAAACTGGCTCTGTTTTAAGTGTAAGCAAATATCATTACCTTTTGGCAATAGCTCAACCCGTGAGTAAAGCAAACTTTCAGCATACTGGGATATTTGGTCCGGGAGGCAGACACCTGTCTACTTTTAGGACTAGGCTTGTCAAGGTTTGTTTATCGATGAACTCAGGACGCGCACACGGGACTAAAGTTTAAGAGTTTTTATTTAAAGGAAGTGTGCTGGATGGCGGATGATGAAGACCGGAGATTCAGAGCTGTAGAAGGTCAGGGATGTAGGTGATGGCAGGAGCTGACGGCCCGGAGTGAGAGAGAGTCACAACTATACAGGCCGCAGGGAAAAGCTCAGTACTGCTCGGCTAGCAGGCCCGTAGCCAAACAGCTTGGCAGTTCATCGGAGACACCAGGGCACAGAGATGAGCTTCTCCAGGGCGACTAGTCAGGTTAGCAGAACTTGAGAGGACACCAGAGCTGAGCCTTCCAGGATGGCTAGTCAGTTAGCAGTTCTCTGGAGACACCAGGACACAGAGCAGAA
>NW_023397337.1:0-40328 GCF_011125445.2 Fundulus heteroclitus | reverse complement strand
ATAAGAAATTATCCATGGGTATGCACAACAGGTTACTTTAGTTTTTTTTACTGTTGGTATTATCCCCAGATTTGTTTGTTTTGACTTGAATTGTGCTTGATATATGCCACATCAAAGGTGGGGAAGGTTTTGAAATGATTTGTCATGGTCTAATCGCGTAACATCACAAAAACCTGGCCTTTTAACAATATTATTTACACAAACTCTAAACCAGAGTTCCCATATAATGGGCTGTGGTCTGGATTTATCTGAATCCAGATTGTGATATAATATTTTGAACCCCAATTCCAGTAATAAATTAGCATGAGCTGGATATGTAGAATTGATGGTGCTTTTGGCAATGCATTTTTTAATTCAGACTGGGGAGGCTTCTTTTTTTTTTTTCTTCAAACAATTTTAAACATTGCATTATCCAACACAGATTATAAACTCTGAGAAAACATAATTATCAAAATCACCCGGCCTGACAAATCCACTCAGAAATCAGCATGTTTTGACTGAACATGAAAATTATCCAACGTGACAGGTTTTTCTGCACGCCTGCACTAGTGCTGTATTTATAAAGAACAAAGAGAGAACGCATGGAAACCAACAACATAAAATAAAATCGTATACACAATCAGAAAACTCCTATATTTAGATGTTTATTTTAAAACTTTCTCTTTCACTATAAACCTAATTTTATGTAATAATGACAATATAAATAAATAATATATATATATATATATATATATATATATATATATATATATATATATATATATATATATATATATATTGTATACACAAACAGAAATGTTACAGCCACACAGTAACAGCTGTTATGGTTATTCCTGCAAAATGAAACCCATCATGGACTGTCAGGTAGGGTAGCTTGAGCGCCATGTATTTTTTGCTAACCATATTAGCAGTGTGAAAGTGAGCAGTGGAGTGTAAATCTTTAGTTGCATATGAACAGCAGTCCATTTCGCAGCTTAAAAGTGCCGTGGATAACATATTCACTTGACTGACTAAAACAAAGCCTGCAATTTGCCTGCCTGTCTGTTTGTGTTTTTAAGCAAGAGGAGCTTGACACATTAGAAATGGTCTGAATACGTGTTGTAATGAGCGCACAAATCACCACTTATGCCATAGTGGGACTCAAAGCTTTTAATAGATAAATTAATATATTATTTAGTTAGTTAGTTAGGTCACAGACAAGTTGTGACACTGAGAGATAGCGAATGTTGCGCAAGAGCAGAAGGAGGTATTTCCCAGAGGAACTAACCCTCAAACCCATACATTGACACACACCTCTCTCCTTTTATTTCTTTTTCTCTCTCTCTCTCTCTCTCTCTCTCTCTCTCTCTCTCTCTCTCTCTCTCTCTCTCTCTCTCTCTCTCTCTCTCTCTCTCTCTCTCTCTCTCTCACACACACACACACACACACACACACACACACACACACACACACACACACACACACACACACACATATCCAGCCCTCAGGCCATTCTCTGTAATGGGATCCTTACTGTTATTTCTGCTGAATAAAATAAATCCCACTAATTAACATGTTAACATGATTGATGGGCTCTGATTCTGCAGGGAGCAGAGAACGTCTACACTCGAGCCGCCCTGCTGTCGACTCCACGCAGACCATAGGAGAAAAAGAAAATCAAGTCTTTGGAAATGAAGAGGAAATGGAAATATGAAACATGTCACAAAAGTTAAAAAAAGAACCAAATCACATGAGTTATTACAAGTGGCTGATTACAATGTCTGACAACAGAGCTATTTGCTTCTTTCCTAACAAAGTTTATAAAATGGAGTGTACACGATACAATTTGTTATAAAAAAGTAACTTCCTGAGGGTAAAACTGATTTTTTTTTAAATCCCTGCACAATCATGAAATGCAAACACAGCAGAAGAGTAAGTGTTTTTTTCTTCTTGTGGAGGAAAAGTAGATAAATTACATCAGTGATGTGATATGGGCACAAAACATTGTAGGGTGGGACATGGGGAGGGAAGACTTAGAATCTAATTGGCCTAAAGAAAATTTAAAGATTTTCTGAGAAGGAAACTAGCAAAGGAACGGAAAGCAACCAATCATACTTTCAATGACTGCAGTGTTTATTCTGATTTGATACAAGTATCATATGGTCACCCTTGTAATACAAACCAATGCAAAGTAGCTTAAAATGTGAAGTGGAAGGCAAACAATATAATTGAATTAATACCTACACTTTGATTAGGCCATGCTAACACATGGACATGCATTGATTTAGTTTAGTTTTAGCTCTGGCCATGTGTTTATTGTTGTCTTGCTGGAAAGTGAATCTCCTCCCCAGTCTCAAGTCTTCTGTAGCTTCAAACTGGATTCTCCCAAATCCCCCCTGTATTAACACCCAAGCATCTTCCCATCAACTCTGAAAATCTTCCCCCTTATGTGTTGACAAAAGCATTCCCTCAGCTTAATGCTGCTACCACTACGCACCACAAGGGGAAATGGTGTGTTCAAGGTGATGTAAAGTGTTAGATTTCAGATTCTCCTCCAGGGTCATCAAGGGCCTCTTAACTGTTACTCTGACCAACGCTCCTTCGCGTTCTCTTTCATGAATGATCGATGTCCAAAACTGTCGGATGTGTTTCATAACCTGAACTTGTTTTAAACCTCTCTAGATCTTCGCTGCTGCGTTCCCGGGTTTCACTCGTTCCAAAGGGGGTGTGAAAACTTTCGCTGGCAGCCTTTGATTCCACCCAGCATCAGTTTCTGGGAAAGTTCCAAGGCCAACGCCTGCTGTGCTTGTCCTGTTCTTTATGAATGAATTAATCAGTAGTGACACTGCACTACATGTCCTCTCCTTCCCCATTATTTTAATTAGCCGTTTATATGAACACCCCGCACCCCCCCCCCCCCCCCCATCTCCAAACCTCTTTGTCCTCTTTTGCATTTCATTAATACATTAACATGCACTTGACTAAAAGAGCAAGGACGCAGACAGAGTTCTGGTCGCTTGACTGGCCACTTTGTAGTGTCCCACCTGTCTTGCCCGGTTTGCCTGCTTCATTGAGAGTTTTGGTCTCCTTCTGTCCTACCACGAGGTCGGCAAAAAAAAGAAACATGTAAGGTCACTGGTGATGGCTCCTTTATTATGCTAATGAGCATTGCTTGAGGTTTTCACATCATTAGACACGTAACTTTTAAAGTGTTTGCAACAACTGAGGCAAAAAAAAATGGGATTTTATGAAGGGAAAACCAACCATTTTTTTCCCCAGAAGAATTTTCACACAATTCTCCGACCACAGCTTGGATAAAAAAAAAAGATTAAAAGAGATGTATAACATTTTTCCACTGGTTAAAGAAGGTTAGGGCCGCTGCACCGTACGTGCAGGAAGAGGTGTGTAGAATAAGACCAGTGGGTTGTGGACGTGTGAGGGTGTGCTCTTCAGAGTGGGCATGTCTGGGACTGAGTGTGCAGCCGCCGTACGGTGATGAGGTGAGAATGATGAAGCCCATTCCTCACAAAAAAAAAAAAAAAAAAAAGTCACCATGTGCAGCTCATATGTTGGTTCCTTGTTAAGGAGACGCTCACTGAAAACCCAAAACCAACAGTCACACAAGCACATGCACAGTTTCTAGACGTACCCCGTTCCCTCTGTGCGTCCACGTACGCATGCGAGCGCCCACCTTGGCCTGGTAACGCCTGTAGGCACGAGGTGATTGACAGTATCCAGATTGCCAGATTGTTCTCTGGAGTGTTGAGGAATGACATCACACTCATTACAACTTCTAAATATAAGCAATCACAGCGCTTGACTGACAAGGCTGTATACAGCATGTGTGCCTGAGTGTGTTTTCAAGGGACTCCTGTAATGAGTTAGAGAGTAAAAGTGTGTGTAGGTGTGTTTTTTTCCTCGCCAGTCAATGAAAGGACTCGTAACTATAGACGCTGTATTCAACTGAGCATGTTTCTCACTCTGTTTAGTTTTTTTATTACCATGTAAAAACAGGTTTCAACCCCACAGCAGACAATCACCATAACTATATAGCAAAATTCCAATTAATTTGCAAAAAGGTCGCTTTTTTGTTTTCTACTCTGTTAAAGCTATAGTTGGTAATCCTGTTCAGAAACACGTTTTGTTATACTCTGTAAAATAGTCTTTCAATCCTGACCAATAGTAAATACATTATGCATTCAGAAAAAGGTGGTTTAAAAAAACATAAATCTCTGTGAGAGCTGCAGGCCTATAAAAACTCTAACCAATCACTGTTATTTGCACCGAAAGGCATGGATTTGAGAGAGTTTTGTTCCTGCCTTCATTCCCCTCTGTCCGTCAAGTTCCAGGGGAATAACCTTATCTATTGGTTGTCCCACATGCCATCATTCTGACGCGCTCACGTAACACCACTGTGCGTGCTCGATTCTTGTTAGTTTCCCTTTGCTGCCTGCACATGCGCACTTCTACTTTTTATGTAACCGGTTAGCTTAGCGGTTAGCTTCGGTGTTAGCCATTCATTGTAGCGCCGCTGCTCTCACCGTACACTTTGAATATTTTTTTAAATATGATATCCATCCAAATTTTGTATTCCAGCCATTGTTAGCAGCTGCGATGCTGCAAACATTAATACTGCGATGTCATGGGGTTTGATACATTGTGTAAATGTAATATGCTCTTATAATTTCATTTAATTGTACATTATTATTATTTTTTATTTAAAATGTCACTGTTTTCATAAGCTATGTTTCCATTCAATTGGCATGTAAATTTTGAGTGAATTTTTTAAATTACCCAAATAAGAAAAAGGAAAGAAAATACGAATTAGGTGTGTTAATATCCACTGGTTTGGAGAGAATTAACCAGGCAACGCAAACCCTAATTTCTCAGAAGTTGACGTTACGCACGGCTGTAATAAACAGGAAGTAGAGGTTGCCAACCAGCATGGACTACACATCTAAGAAAAATGGAGATATTTTTTAAGAATATTTTGCTATCGTGCAAGTTGTCAACCAGTATTGGTGATAATACACGCACTCTGGAGACGTAGAGAAAGAAATGCGTTTCTAGGCGCGTTATGGGAATTCTCCAGGAAGACGGCATCAGGGGAAACAGCTGATCAGTCATGTGAGGTAAATGTTCGCTATGCCAGAACGTATTCGGCAAATGAGTTCCCATCTCCTGTTTTGAACATCAACTCTTTTTCGGAAAAGCCAAATGCCACCTCAAGCAAGCATGAAAAGTTGTTTTGTGAAATTGAGGAAGTTATTTCAAATGTTGCTGGTTCCATCGACCTTTTCTAATGCAATTTTTTAAAATACACAAAAAAAATGTTGATTGAAACACGGGTTTTAACTATTGCCTGAGCCGAGATTGTTTCAGATGAGATCATAAGCCTTGATCAAATCAAACTAACCCTGAGTAACCTCCTTCTAATAAATACCATTTGTTGGAGTCACACCACCACATTTTCTTACTGAAATCTATTAGCAGACAATAGAAAAATACTTCCAATCATTGGTTCTCTCTCAAAGTGAGTAGAAAACTTCCCCAAAGATGACACAAGGTTAGTTCAGAATGTCCTGTGGCAGAGGGGTACAGAAACAATATAAAAGCATGAAAGGATTGACACAACCTGCAACTCTCTCAGGTCCTGTCTCTGGTTTTGGCAGGATTTCTTTCCTTATCAAATACATGATATTTCTGATATTTTAGATTTTTCTTTAGCTCTAACACGTTATGTATCTAGATTTGTAACAAATTATAGCATAAATATTTTTGTACTCCCCTTGACTACTCCCCTTCTTGACACAAGCAATCCCCATGCTAAGTGCTGCCATGACCATACATGATAACGTAAAAAAGAAATTAACGGAAAAAGGAATAGATAATAACGTTATTAAATAAACAATATTTTTTTGTATTCTTTCAGGATCCTTCCAAGGAAGAGGGGATCATTAATAATAACGATGCACAACAAACCTGCGAGCATCCAACAGCCCTCATAAACACGCACACACTCCTCAAATATGCTTGTGGGGCTGCTGCTGAGTTCAAGGCTCCTCCAGCTTGTCTGGCTAGCACATTGCAATTTACAAGCACTCAGTGTCACGTTGAGATCTCAATTAGGCAGCTCGGCTACACACTCGGGCCCTCGAGGTTGGGCTGAGCCGGGGCCACATTTTGCCTCTTTGGCCCAGGCGCGCTGCGGAGTTCTGTTGCTCCTTCAACCCGCCCGCTGCCTTCGCCCGCCGCCCACAGACAACGCCAACAGTAAATATTTGAGGTTAGAGACAAAGAGGGGAGAAGGGATTCATTTAGCTCGTTTGAAAACATGACATTGTGATTAAAAGCCAGGGAGACTGGGGGGGAGGGGGGGGGGGGGACTTTTTTTTGTTGTTTTGAATTCTTCTTCTTCAGTTAGTTTAGTTTAAGTTTAGTTTATTTCAAACATGTAAAGAACTAAAATAAATATAATACTCTCTCAATAGTAAAAAAAAAAAAAAAAATGAAACAACACCTTTGTAATGTACATGTGTGAAAAGGAGTGGAAAGAAGCACAAGATTAAAACCCGCCCCTTCTCCAACACTTGCTAATAACACGTTCTTCTGTTTCCTTATTCCAAATTACACGATACGTTCAATAAGACCCGAACAATCATCTATTTACTTACTAAGTTATTCTAGATAACCTATATAACAACAGTTTTAGAATACATTGTCAGGAAAATCACTGATAGTTTAATACAATAATTAAGCAAAATGTACTCGTGGGAAACACAGAAAACAGAAAAGCATTGCTCCTGACTTTAGGAAGTACAGAGATGCCACGTGCTGGAATAAAGTAACAAAAGCCCATAAGCTGCCACTACTGTTCTGTGATCAGATCCATATGGGCCGTGGCTTCGGCCCCTCCACCACCTGCCTCAAACGTTCCTAATACCTAACAAGCCTGGAAGCCGCCAACTGGCCTCAGACACTCTTTACAAGCGCCCATATTGATGGCTATTGAGCTGGAGTGCCATTTAGCTCAGCAGAAATCTTAAATAACACACTAACCATGTGCAGCAATGTGCCATCCCACTTACACACACACACACACACACACACACACACACACACACACACACACACACACACACACACACACACACACACACACACACACACACACACACACACACACAACAGTTTCTACTTCCAGCCCCTGGCTCTTAATCAAGCATCAAAGTATCACAGTAGGTTGAACTGTACCAGTCCAAGCAATAAATAAAAATACATAAAAGCTTTAATGTTAGATAAATATTAGGATAGTTTGCAGAATGTGACCTCTTTCCAAATTTTTATTTTATTTTTAGTGGAGAACATATCTAAATATTCTTATGTGAAATAAATAAATCAGTGGTATTTTTTACTTTATAATTTTCAATGGAGTTAATCGGAAGTCAGATATTCGGCTATATAAGTCCAAATGACTAAATGACTTGGAAATAAAAAGAGCTACTGTAGTGCCTTGCAAAAGTATTCCTACATCTGGAACTTTTTTTTTATTTGGTCAATTACTGCCACAAATAATTGTGCACTCAAAAAACCCCTACATGGTAGAGTTGCAAAAAGAAAGCTATTGTTAAGGGGAAAAAGCAAAGATGCTCTAGTCAAATGAGACCAAATGTAACTTTTTGTCTTAAATACTAAACTCCATGTTGAGGTGAAAACTCACACAGCACACCATCTGTAACACACCATCCCCACTGTGGAAGCTGGTGGCAGCATCACCATGCTGTCAGAGCGACGGTCCTCGGCTGGAATAAGAAAGCTGATAGGAGTTGATGAAAAATGCCTAGAGTTAAATACAGGGCAGTTCTGGAACAAAACCCATTAGGGGCTGCGAAAGACTTGAGACCGGGGTGGAGGTTCACCTTCCAGCAGGACAACAAATCTAAACATACAACCAGAGCTACAGTAGAATGGTTTACATCGAGGCATGTTTAGCGTTAGAACGGCCCAGTCAAAGTTCAGACCAATATTCATTTGAGAATCTGTGGCAAGACTTGAAAATGTGTGTTCACAAATGCTCTCCATGCAGCGTAACTAAGGCTTATAGGCAGAGTTTCTGTATGTGCAAGTTTGAAAACACATTGTTGCACATGTAACTCCAGTGACATTGCATATGTATGTTGCAGTTTTCAGATGAACATTTTAAAAAAAAAAATTTGAGGAACATGTATCGCTTTCCTTCCATTTCACAAACATGCATCGCTTTCTGTTGGTGCATCACAAAAAAATCCTAACAAACCACATTAAAGTGTGTGGTTGTAATGTGACAAAAGGTGAAGAAGGAGTGTTAATATTTTTTTACTCGGTGCTCTATGTGACAAAGTAAAAGTGCCTTCCCCTGTTTGTTTTTCCCTAATAATAGAAAATGCCACTGCAGCAGTATTACAGAGGGTCTGAAAGACCGAAGGCCCTAATGAATTCAGATGCCAAAGCTCCTGATCGGCATTATCCTAACAAGCTACAATTACAGCCCTGAAATCGAGTCTTACTGCAGCGGCTTTAACGAGCAAGCCATCACGCAGCCCACAATTATCATCACCAGAACTATTAAAACACGACGGCTACAGCCCTGTTAAACGCTCTCATATGTGGAGTCCTCGCATTTTTTTCTCAGGACACAGCCTGACTGACTGACTGACGGACGCACAAACAGCAGGATGCGAGACCGGGTGAGGGACGGAGAGCGAGCCCGCTCCATGGACGAGATGAAGTGGGAACCAGCAGGGAAGTGTCAGACTTTCTATCATCTCGCAGCAGCAGGAGACTGGAAAACACCCCAAAGAGTCCAACCATGAATACGAACCTGCTCCAAAAACAGCTGCTTTGTATGTTAATGCACATTTCAAATAACAACCCACTGCTATTTTGCAGATTTCCCTTTGAAGCAGCTTCCTGGTTTGTCGTTTGGCTGTAATCTGGGACCACGGCCTCCCCTGTGAATGAGCACAGGGGGTTAGTGGTATCCTGCAGCAGTGCTCCAGTATCAGGCTGCTCCCTGGTGGGCACATCCCAGTCGGCCTTGGCCAGTGTGGGTTTACGCGTGCTTCTGCGGAGGGCCGGGAATATTTTAAACAAGCAGAGAGATAAAAATATATAAGTCAGCGTTCATTCTGGTGGAATAATGTTAAAGGATGGAATATTTAAGCCGGGAAAGAGGACGACTTTGCCTTTTTTTGTGAATGAGGACATCAAAGAGTCTTTGTCTGTCAACTAGAAAAAAAAAATGCAGCAGATAAGGACGAATAAAACAAATTGATGTGCTAGCTTTGAAACGTAAGAAGGAAAAGATGTTCACAGGGGGAGGTAGGTCGTGTTTGGGTTTAGCCTCAACTCAGAGTCAGGGCAGTGTGCCTCTCGGGTCATGCCTCGATTGGGCCGGCCAGTCGGAGTACACGCTAGGAGCGAGCGCAGCAGAGGGAGCGCAGAGCAGAGATGCAGAGATGCTCCTGTGGGGATGCGGTGGAGGTTTGGCCGGGCCGGGTACAAGCAGGGCCCAGACTGAGGCCAGGCTGAGGCCAGAGGGGAGGACCGGGGCTGCGAGCCATCTCACAGACTGGAACCTTAGTAGCATTCCAGATCTACGGGGCCAACAGATCGCTGCTCTGGATTTGTGCACCGTGTTTTAGTGATCTAAGCAGACGCCGTTTGCAGATACTTTCAGAGATTGATGGAATTTTGCGCTGCAAATACAGCTGTATGTCTATTGGGTTATGTCTCTGCCAGGTTTCTACATCTACAGGCTAAAATATCTCCTTTGCGAAACACCCTAAGCTCTGACAAACTTGATGGAGCCCACACTTTGATATGATTGATTCCCTTGCAGCTCTGGCTGTATGTTTAGGGCTGTTATCCTGCGAAAAGGTGAACCTCTGCCCCATTCTCAAGTTTTCCAGCCTCTAACAAGCTTTCTTCTGGGACCGGCCTGTGTGTGGCTCTATCCGCCTTACCTCTATGTTCTGGTCAGCTTCCCTGTCCCTGTTGAAGAAAAGCATCCATGTGTTGCAAGAAGAGTTCAGGACAATGTACAGCATTAGATTACCTACAAAGTGGTTTGCATTTCGCCAAGAACTGAACACCTTCATCCACATCTTTGCAATGTCCCCTATATGGCTTGGAGCGAACCTTAAACAGGACTCCTTGTGACCTTTATTTAACAGATACGTTGTATTTGCCACTCTCATGGGTCAGATTTGTGCAGAACAAATAATTGTTTTCTCATTAACAGTTTTTCCTCCCTGAGCTGTGGATCTCTGCAGCTCCTCCAGAGTTACCATGGGCCTCTTGGTTGGCTCTATGAATAATGGTCCCCTTCCCAAGCCTGCCGGTTTATGCGGATGGCCGTCTTTTGCTGGGTTTGTACTTGTGCCATAGACTTTATATGGATGCTGGATTTAATAGTGCCCGAAAATGTCCAAAGCATGTTCTTTAATAACACTGGTCTGCTTCTCTCCAACTTTATCTCTGACCAGTCAGATGTGCTCCTCCTTTGTGATTTGTGTTTTTTTTCCCCCCCAACTTCACAGTACTCTGTGCTTGCCTGTCACATTAAAATGATAGCTGGAATAGGCTGAAGTTGTAATGTTCTGTTCTGGTTTATGTTTATTATTTGGTTAGGTTTTAGGGTTGTTTATTTGTGTTATTGAGTGGTTGTTGAACTGTTTTAGTTGAACCTGTTCTCACCTGCCACCTGTCCATTTTAGCTCAGTCCGACTTCCAGCTACTTCTCTTTCATTGTTCAGCTCCGCCCACTCCAGTAATTAGATTCACTCTGCTCACCTGTTTACTTGCCTATTTATACCTGGTTCTGCCAAGCCATTTCTGCCAGAAGCTCATCAGTGTTTCCTTGCCTGTGTTGCTCTGGACTCTGTCAATCTGCTTGCCTCGAACGGGATTCAGTAGTAAGATTTCCTGTTTGCCTGTCCGTTTGTTCAACTATTCACTCCTGCAATAAACCCTTTGGACGTTTACATTTTGTGTCTGATTGAATACCGGGTTCACCTGAGGAATTCATTACGAAGTTGGGAGTTATGTGACATATTGGGGAAAGGTCTCAGGAGTAAAAGAGCTGCAAGGCAATGTATGTCTTCAACGAACACCTGGGTATTAAAGCATGATATAAAAGTGAAGAAACTTACTTACTTCCAAAATGTGTTGCAGCATGTGTGCAGCCAGCTATAAAATGTTTAAGGGTTATCAATTATAGATACTATGAGACTGTTTACACGGAAAGTGTCATCGGGCCCTCAATCCCTTTGCCACCTTATCCAGGGAGAGGACCGCTCTCCTCTCCGCAGCCCTTTTTGCATGTTAACGTGAACATTTATCATTCCACTTGTCCTCCCCCGTTTAATTCTTTTTAGTTTCTTTGTTATTTCCCCACCTTAGAACGGAGCCTTGCAAATGCCAAGTGTCGAAGTGAAAGTAAAGGTTCCCTGCTCAGTAAACGTTACCATAAAAGTTTTCTAATGCACCTGTTGAAATGATATAAATGTCTGGTCCATAAATATCCCATTTGATGTCGGTGACATTACAGTGCATATTAATTGTTACTGAATATTATAGCCATATATTTCAGTTTGCAGATGCTTGTTTTACATCTGGTGTTGCGTTCTTCCACTTCTGTTTACATTTTTTTTTTTTTTTAAATGTAGCATTAAAAACCACTGCCCGGCGCACAACATCTAATAAATGAATTCAACGTCCCTGATGTCTGTGTCAGGAAGGTTTAGCTAACTGCCTCACACTCTTCTACTAATAATTTTGTGTCCTTTATCTCTAGTTTAATCTGCGAGGTCAGCGCGGTTCCACGTGTGTCCATGTTTGCATTTCTTCCTTGTGCAAATACCAAGAAAGACTCATGCTCTGCATTCACCTCCGTGCCGCATTACTTTCCACCCATTCACACCCACAGACGCACACACAAGGCAGAGTTTCTGATTAATGACAGTCATTTGTCAGGCAGAAGTGGATAAAACAGAGAATATTATCTTTGCACTAAGGGCGGGAGGACACCCCCCCCCCCCCCCCCTCGTGTCTTTCATAAGTGGCTCGAATGCGGCGACACGCGGGAACATGCAGACAGCTTGACATGAAGCAGATCTATTCTCATTATCCCTCTATTAGGACATCAGCTTCCACTGATCAGGCCCTACGTCTTTATACTGACATCGGGGAGAAAAAGAGAGGTGGATGAAGGGTAAGGAGAAGAGGAATGGTAGCGATGAAAGGGAAGGGAAATAAGGAAAAAAGGAGGGGTTCTCTGTAATGCAGCGGCAAACTTGACATTTCTGAATTTGATTAATACAAGTCTAAATCATCCTATTTGGGGAGTCATACTGCACTACTACTCCCGTGGTAAATGGCATTTATCTGCCCTTATGCTGTCCTTCAGTGATGAGATTACCAGATTTGCTTTGCAGATTGTTCGGCAGAACACGACCTTCTGGAAAAGGCGCGAATGACTTTCCTTGGGAAGTTTTGGGAGCAATTTATAAGGAAATAAACATGCTGTCGGGAGAAGCTTGTGGAAAAAAACGACGGGAGGGAATTTTCATTAGGATGATGAAGTGACATTTCTCAGTGATCTTTGACGCCTAAGAGCAGTGTCAGGCCTGAAACGGCTGTTAGTTTCCAGGCCAGAGGGAGCAAACGTTCTTTGGCGGTACAAACACCCTCAGCCTGGACATGTAAAGGCTTTATGGAGGTGGACATAGTTGCATGTTTATAGTTTTGCTTGAATGAGACATGCCTAGCAAAAATCCAAACATTGCTTATTTCCATGACAGCACTATTGTTATAGTTTATGCCACACAAAACAATGATATGCTACACGCTTTCTCTACCTTAGAATTAAAGGTGCATCTCACATTAGAATATCCTTACTCACTCCATCCATTGTCTTCTTCTTATCTGAGATTGAACTGCAGAGGTAACAGAACCCAGTAGGGAAACCCAGATGTCCCTCTTCCCATCCACACTCTCCAGCTCATTAGAAGAATCTCAAGGTATTTCCAGGTCGCAGAGTATGCACAACTGAGTTCTGTATCTGCTGAAGGGTCTCCTCCGCTTAGGACATGCTTGGAAAACACCCACTACCCCGATCAGATACACAAACCCCCACAGCAGACACCTTTTGATTTGGTGGAGCTCTACTCCAAGCTCCTCCTAGCATAAGGAGGCTCTCAACAGCCACCCGACTCAGGAAGGCCTCTTGAATCCTTAAATCCTTCACAGAAGCAATGACTGGAGGGTAGACAGCAATTCTGCAAGGTTCCAAAGCTTCTACACTACATGGCCAATCTTTTTCCTTTGACGTAACTTTCCATTAGTTTACTTAAATAGAGGCATCTGTGAACAGCCACGACCTTCTGCACATAACCTTTTGCAGCGTACTCTCACACTGGATGGGGTCAGTGGGGCTCTGATTTTACAAAAAAATAACATTCGAGAGAAAGTATTTGTATGAGTTAGTAGGGGCATGATTATAAGGCTGTGAGTGAAAAAGAAACACAATTCAAAAAAATGTCAGGGAAACAAGTGGCATGCATCTAATACCACAACAGGAAAACAACAATGAAAACGCATTAGTGTCCCCTACCAGACCGACGGAATGTAGCTGATTTATTTATTTTTTGCTCCTATCAAGACTCTGTTAAAAAAAAAAAATAAACTGGAATAAAAACAAACGAACTAGTCCTGTTTGCTGTTCTCCAAGCAGCCAATGTGCTGCCAATAAATAGCAAACCATGCACAGTTATTTCCTCGTTGGGGCAGACAGAGAATGAGAGGTGGGCCTGAGTGCCGGCGCTGCCGATCTCTGCACCTGACTGCGGTAAATCACTGACACGGCGGCCCCATCTTCATGCCGGGGATTTAATGAACTACTGCGGGCTTTTTATACCTCTTAAGGCTCAGTGAGTGACCACTTTGTACTTGTTCAGAAGAGGAGGCGATGCTGCTGAAGCCTACTAAATCTTCCATTTGCCACCGAGGATAAAATATTCCTTTTTTCATGGGCTATTTACCAGATGCAGATTTATTACAAAAGGGGTTGGGGTGCTCTC
Source organism: Fundulus heteroclitus (assembly GCF_011125445.2). NCBI lineage: Eukaryota > Metazoa > Chordata > Actinopteri > Cyprinodontiformes > Fundulidae > Fundulus > Fundulus heteroclitus. Next base: position 26,229 of record NW_023397337.1, on the reverse strand, counting down.
ACAAAAGAGGGGTGAGAGACAAAACCCTGACTTCCTTCTTTTCTTCTCACCGTATGAAAGCTGCGGTAAAGACCTAGGATGTCTTTGCCTCATCCACGCTGGAACGTTGGGATGTCTGTTTCTCAAGGAGTTTCTTTACAATCATCCACTAAATAGAAGATTATGTGATGCATGGCGTAACATAATGTACTTAAACCACTACTGGGTTTACAGAATATAGCAAACTGCCCCATCCCTGACCAAACGTTATGGTTGCCACAGTTACACATCTCCCTTGGTGTCTGGACTTGCAGAAGGGGTCATGGGTGAGAGGTCAAAACAATGTTCATGGATACATGACCTTTGTGGCGGTTTTCTCAAAAAGTACCTTCCTAATGGCTTCGCTTCAAGACACAACCAGTGTGAATAAGCCAAAATCCGCGGGCAGAGTAGTAAAGCAGTTTTGTGATAAATATTCGTCATGTATTCTGTTATGACACACCTGCCTCTGCCTTGCTGATTGTTTGCTGCCTGCCACCACTTGCATCCTGCAGTTCATGGACTTTGCTGACCCAGCTGTGACCCTAGAGCATTGTGTCTCCTTATTTGTCTTGAATAGACCATGCACGCTCTCCTTCTCTGAAAGGAAGGCGCACTATCCGTGGTTGAAAACTCAAACTGCACTCTTACAGCGCTACTGTATACATATGTACTTAGTGCTAAGACCCTTTTCGTTAGTCAAATTAACACGGTTGTATTCAAATGATGCAGCAACCTACTTATTGATTTTGGCATTTTCTGTGCCCCGGAATGACTAAAGAAATATGCAGAGTAGCATACACATCTCTCTCTCTCTCTCTCTCTCTCTCTCTCTCTCTCTCTCTCTCTCTCTCTCTCTCTCTATATATATATATATATATATATATATATATATATATATATATATATACCCTAGCATGACTTATGACTTCACGTCTACCAATGCCCCTGTGTCCCATAAAAAACATATATACAGAACTTCAGTTTTTTTTTTTTATGTAAAATCTTCCAAAGTAGTTTTCAAGGCTTTGCCGCCACTTTCTCATTAGCTGCATGAAAGCAGCAAGTCTACAACTTTGTGGGTGCAACAACACCGTTTTTTTTTTTTTTTTTACTTTAAGGCAAAGTTTGTCTTTCTAATAAGAATTCATAAAAAAAATTAGCAGATTAATTACTGAATTTGATCTTGCTGGGAAAAAAAAAGAAACCTCTTAGAGAATTTGAAGTTAACAGAGATAAGGCAGACATCAAACAGCCACATGTGTTTACTTATTTTTATAAAGCCGAGACTTGTTATCAGGGCTGGGCAGGACTTTGGGCTCCACACATCTTGTTGTTTTGGAGTCTTTCTTGTCTTGCGGAGCTGAGGAGACGAGTGTTGATGGTTAATGGACATAATGGTTTGTGTGTGTGTGTGTGTGTGTGTGTGTGTGTGTGTGTGTGTGTGTGTGTGTGTGTGTGTGTGTGTGTGTGTGTGTGTGTGATGGGGCTCAAACCCTGCTGGTAAATCCCCCCAGCAAAGGCACAGGCCGTTGTCTGGATGGATGCCAGAAGTTCTGGACTAATATTTCCAACAATGTTCATGCTCCCACGACAGCTGCTGACAAAACCCACTGTAGAGTTGTGCCAGATTTTGTCCCCCCCCCCACACCTCCTTTTCTCCTCTTTATACATATCCTGAGCCCTGGAAGTTTTTCATCAACCAAAACAGCAATTTCTTAAGCTTATTTCTCTCTAAGGTGTCTCTGTTCAGGCACGTGAGCCTTTGCGTTTGAAGTCTATCCAGATCCCAAAGTTCATTTATGTTACAGACACGAATGGACCTAAAAAAATATATATATTAAAATATTGCAAATGAAAGTTGTGGTTGATCTGCTTGACACTATTTGATTTGAAGAGCTTTTTTTATCTTGAGGGAAACACAAAAACAAAATCATTGAACAAATGGTAAATGGACTGAATTCATATAGTGGTTTTCTAGTCATACTGACCACTGAAAGTGCTGTGTACTAAAGCCACATTCAGCCACTTGCGCTCACTAATGCACCCATTCATACACTGATACACAGATTGGTAGGCAGCTTGGTGTTAAGTGCCTTGCCCTAGGGCCCATCGACTTGTGAGAGGGAGAGCTGGGATCAAAACCATTGCCTTATGACTGCAAGATGACTACTGTACCCACTGAGCCACAGTCGTCCCCCACAACTACATACAAAAGCAAAACAAGTAACATTTAGTCCGATTTAATGTCAGATTGTAATTAAAAATAAAACTTTAGGTGTGAGTAAATTTCTGGTTTTAACTGTGCACATTACACATATAGTCTAAAAAGTAGACCAGCTCACGTCGTGGACCAGTATCATTTGCCTTCACATTCTAACACCGCTCAAAACCTAGACCCAGAAAAACTGTAATGTGTAAGTATACTTGATATGTTCAATGTTCTCGTAAGGACAACATCATAGGCTACAAAGTAATCTTTTCCACCTATAGCAGCCAAAAGTAGCAGGTAGAAGTGTATGTAGTCTGCTGACAATCTAATGATGTTTGGATAAATATCTATACCTTTACGAGAGACCGTTGTTAGGTCTGCCTTTATTTTTCCCAGGTTCACAATGTCGGTGTTGCCATTCCTGTGACGTTGCCGTTGATAGAGGCGGCTGGCTGTACCCGTCTTCTCTGTCTCAAAATCTAAACGTTTCCTACTCTTTAGAATGATACCTTGTAGCAACAGCCCTTTTTTAAAACAGCAACGTTAATTTCTACCATTTAGCATTGCTTACTACACAGAGTATCTCAGAAACGTGAGTAGCACCCTCTCATTTCTAGGAAAATTTTATTATATATTTGGGTGCAATTTGGACTGTATTCACTTTTGTTGCTAGAGGTTTAAACATTATTGGCTGCTTGTTGGGTTATTTTTTAGGGGACAGCAAACATACACTCTTTTATAAACTGTAAACTCACTACTATATGTTGTTTTGAAAGTATCACCGCTGTCCCATAAAAAGATATAATAAATAATTTGCAAATAAGTAAGGGGTTTACTTACTTTGTTGAGCACTAAATACAAAGGGCTTCAGTTTTAGTTTTATTAAATTGCTGACATTTGTTTAACACATGCTCTTCCACTGAAAAGCTGCTGGCCTTCCAACACTATGAGGATTTAATAATAATAGTAATAGTAATAAATTTTATTTCAAAACACTCAAGGACACTGTACAGGTAAAAACAATACTCTGTACTTTTCTCTGTTCTGTACTTTTCTACATTCTCACTGTGATATGACATGTTTCTGTTGCTGAACTATTACTGATAATAACTTTGCAGAATCTCTCCTCATAAAATCCAAAGTATCCCTTTAACTTTTCAAATATCACACTCTTAACCTCCAGACATCTGTAATATGGGTCCGTTAGCTACTAGTAGTTCTTTTCCAACTTGTCTCCCACTTACTTGCTGCAATATATATATGGTTTCCCAAGGCGCACCACAGCCATTCTCTATGTCTTGCAGTTCCTAAATTTTCATCCTGATACAAGTGTGCCTCGTGTACTCATCTGACCTGACCAGTGATCCCTGAATGGTAATTCCTTCCCAGACTCTTATTGAATATGGCCTTTGGCTCACTTCACAGCACACCAGTGGAAAGCCAGTGTTTTATAGCACTCTCTCTTTATATACGGTGAATGCTGCCACATGAGGTGGAGGGAGACCATACAGAATCAAGCCGTGGCTCTTTTCTTCTCACCGCTCTGTGTAGCGCCAAATTATACCCGTAGCATTTATCTTTAAATCTAAAATGTACGTGTGACCCTATCTCTGGGATGATAGGTGCAGGTGTGTGACGTTACGCGAGTGTCGGAAGCACACACCTCTCTCAGCCACGCCGATTGTTCCTTTGATGGCCGAATACATCACATCCCCCCACTCCCCAAAAACTGATGATCCTGTCACCCCCAAATCCCCTTTGTAGCCTTACCATCAAGAATCACTATAAATAACAATGACATCACCCCATTCTTATCTATGGGACGTCCCATGCTGATCGATAGCATGGCTCCTGCAGTGTAAATAGCTTCTAATGCCCCATCTTCCCCTTCAAATAGGTCTACATTATTTATGATGGCTGTTAGGTTACCAGTCCAGGACACAATTTATTTCATCCCACCCTGCTCCTATTATACCACTGCTTTTGAGTCTTGATGGGAGTTTAGGGGAAGCAGTCATTGTGCAGAAGAGTAAATACACATGCCTGTGTTCTCAGAGGGCACTTAAACTCTTAGAGGTCCAAAATCATCACTGGGGATGAAGCTGTGGGAGGAAGGAGGAGGAGGAGGAGGAGAGGACAAGGGGGGGAGCAGTGGACCTGAGTGGTGCCTGGTCCCACCCAGTGGTAACGATAGAACATCCGTTACTCAGATGACAGTGAGAGTGGCAGGCCTATTTGTGCGGCTGCTGGCGCGCTGTGACGGATTGGACAGACGGAGCGGTTGGAGGTTGCGTGAAAGTGACAGGCCGCATTTCCATTTGGGTGAAAAATCTGGTCAACGTGGGTAACATGGATGAGAGGGAAAGGGGTGACATGGGCTGGCCATGGCCCAACATGTCTACTGCTTACATTTTGGTAGGTCAGAGTGCATTTCGGTGTCTCTATCATCTAACCCTTTTCCTCAGTCTCTTTTTTTCATGTGATGTTTCTTTATAGGTGCGTTACTCCAATAAGGTCGGACAAACAGAAACACACCAATACTTTACTGCAATTTCAGTTCAAAGTATTTTTGGGTAATGCTCTTTCAGCTTTGTACCTAAAGGGACATGATTTTTTTTGTCCATTCTTTCCTCTCGCTCTAGAGGCTAGGGAGTTCTTCTTGTAATTGGCAGGTTGCCGGTTCGATACCCCGCACTGACTGTCTCTGTCGTTGTGTCCTTGGGCAAGACACTTTACCCGCATTGCCTGCTGGCGGTGGTCATAGGGCCCGGGGGCGCCGATGCATGGCAGCCTCGCCTCTGTCAGTCTGCCCCAGGGCAGCTGTAGCTACTAACATAGCTCACCACCGTCAGGGTGTGAATGGGTGAATGACTGAACTGTAGTGTGAAGCGCTTTGGAGGTCGTCAAGACTAGTTAAAGCACTATACAAGTACAAGCCATTTAGCTCAGATTGGATTTTTTGTGCAACTATTAGCTTTACTTGACAGTAAACTGACGGGAAATGGGATTGAAAAAGTGGGGGAAGACACACATCAAAGGTCCATTGGCTGGAACTTTAACCCAGGACGGGCCGTGTCGAGGACTGAGGCCTTCGAACGTGGGTCGCATGCTCTACCCCTGCGCCTCTGTCGCACACGAGCCTAGATTTTTAAGTCTTGTGACAGATTTGCTGTAAGATTGAGGTCCAGACTTTGACTAGACCATTCCATTACAGCTTACGATGTATGTTTAATGTCATTTTACTTTGAAAGGGGAACCTCAGCCCGGTCTCATGCCTTTTGGAGACTCTAACAGGTTTTCCTCGAGGAGTGCACTGTATTCAACTCCATCCATCTTCCTGTCAGTTCTACCCAGCTTTGCTCTCACTGCTGCTACCAGCATGTTTCACTGTAGAGGTGATGTGTTCATTAGTTTTACATCAACCATATGTGGAAAATTTATTCCAAAAAGTTGTACAATGTTTCTTATCTGACCAGACCACCTTCTTCCACATGTTTGCTATGCCCTCGACATGACTATTCCCTTTCCATTGTGGAAAAACACAAATGGTCCTAATTATTGCTTTCCTTCGACGTTGGCTTCGTTCTTGCCAATCTTCCTGTGACCTCACGCTAGGAGAGGTCATAAATAATTGTCTTTATATTCTCCCACCTGAGTTGTTCCTTTTTACAGCTCCTGCCGACTTACTTGAGGCCTCTTGGCTGTCTATGATTAAAGCTCTGCTTGCATGGCCTGTAAGTGTACTTCAACAGCCATGTCCTGGCAGGTTTGCAGTCAATGCCACACCATGAAGCTCAGTATCCCTGAGCATCATGGTATGTTTATTCGTCTTTGTGATGATGTTTATTCACTAATCTTTACTAAAAGAAAATACCTTTTTAGAACAGCTGTATACTGACTTTAAATTACCGGCAGTTGGACTCCATTTAGGAATATCAGATCAAACGGATCAGAATGCAAAGTTACTTCAAACCTTTCCTCTTGGGCCCATCACATTAAACCCCAATAAAAAATATTATTTTATTGTCAATGCATAAACCAAGCATACACAACAAAATTGAGGTGTGCTTCCAACGATGTCCATCATTTTATGTACCTCCTCTTTGTAGGGAATCTCATCACCTTCAATAATCAGCTCTCCTACATTTGTTTATGGAATGTAAATACTTTTGCATGGCACTGTTGTTGAGAAATCTCAAAATGCAATACTTTATAGGACGTAAAATCTTAAACTGCTAATAAAGTAAAGTAAAAACAAGCACACGCTCCATTTTTTAACTACATGGAAATCAAGTCTTGGTAGGCTGTAAGTGATTCTGAAAAGCTCTAAAACAACACATTTTCCATTCATCATTTAACAAAAACACAAGGCTGCACACTAATAGCCTCGCTGTAAAAACCATTATGGCTGGAATGATTGGGTTTGAAGACTAATTTAAGGGTGGGAAGACACACTTCTTTGCTGATGTGGACAGTTAGGTTGAAGTCAAGAAATGAAAGGGAGAAAAGTGTTATTCTTCTAGCCCAATCCAGAGACGTGTGTGTGTGTGTGAACAGTCCGAGGAATGTTCATCCTCACGCCTCATTGGTGTTCTCATTGCTGCACACGGATCGAGCAGTGGAGATGGGACACCCTAGATTTACGGGACATGTCAGAAGCCTCACATCCTCGGGCCCCCCGGGGACCATCTCCTGTCTTGATGTTGGCCTGCAAGCAAAACAGCCGTCCCTCACAGCCTGACAGTGAAGTGGAGCCATCCAAACACTCTGGGAGGACGGAGACTGGTAGAACAGCCGGAATGTGAGGAAAGGAGGGAGGGAAGGAGGCCATCTTTGGCTAAGGCCTCAGCAGTTCTGGCAGTCTGGAGTCTTTATATTAACACTTTTGCAACCACCAGGTCAGGCTCCTACAGCGATTCAAAGGTCATGACTTTATTTTCATGAAGTGATGTCAGATGTAGGTTGCTATGGTGACCCATGCCATGTACACAAACAGTGGCTGATCTGATTTTGTTTTCTGTTCACCAGGTGTTTACATTTACTCGGCGGTAGCTTAGTCATCATTGCCCCAATAAACCTCGGCAATGACGTTCAAGCATGCATGGTAACTCTTTATTTCGCAGTCTTTCTTAGCATCGTTTTTGAACTACAGAGCAACAAAAAAGAGGCAACGGTTTTGTTCTCTAAAGCCCACAAAAGCCTTTTTGTCTGCTGCAGGAACTAGTAGCTGTTGAGGAAACGGAGCATGGTGCCAGCCGGATGATTTATGGCTCCATGTCCTGGGTGGCAGTTGGACCAGGTCCCACTGTCACTATGAACAGAGAGAAGCATGGCATGGGCCGTTCACAGGCTGCCCAGTGCTTTAAAGACGTTACAATACGTTTCATAAAGTGGTTGGGAGTGAAGAGAAGCTGCAATAATCTGGCCTGGTGAAATAGAAGGGCTGGAGGAGAGAAAATGTTCTAAGATTCTTCCTTGGCATCCTCCCCATTCCACTTTTGCTGCTGGCAGGCGACAGATTATAACTCAGCACATCTATTGATTCCAGAAGATTTTTCCAGTCTGTTTCAAGACACTAACTCATAAGGACTTCACAGAGCTAGAGACAACAATTAGTACGTTGGAGATGTCAGGAATGGCCGCTGAGTTTCGTAGGGAGAAATCCCTTGTGACGGATTGGTGCTGACATCGCAGGGAGATGAGGAGGGAGCGACTGACTCCCAGAGTGCCGTGTCTGCGTTAACCCTCATCTGTGAGCTCCCATGAACAAAGTTCCCTCACAGACGACCTGCTGCAGCCTGGAAAATCCTATTAGGGATTTCTGCGGGACACTTGGGAACACTCCATCTAGAGATCAGTCTCCCTCAGAAATAGAACATCAAGTTTGCTGTTTACATCTTCACAGTATTCCATCTCCTTTTCATTCATTTAGCTGTTTTTTTTTCTTTACACTTCACTCTAATTTTTGGCCTGAGCTATCAGTCTTGCTTTAACGGTGTTTGGTTGTCCAGTTTTGCCTGTCGTATACTCTTGGTCTGACTCCTCTACTACCAAAGAGGACTCTTCTTTTCTGAGTCAGTCCTAAAATGATTGGGATTAGAAGTACAATATGTCTACTACTAAAGGCAAGAGACGTTTATTTATAAGCACTTTTCAGTAACAAGGCAATTCAAAGTGCTGTACATGTACTAAAGCACTTCTAAGAAAGAATACACCACAAATATTCTAGACAATTCAAATAAACAATGCTATGCAATGAATGCACAGCTTTGGCAAGAAACGTGGGCTCGTCAATTCATTAAAGTGTTCAATTTAGGGCCTTCATTTAAATTAATCGTTATTTTTTTCCAGGGTGAACTGAAAACACAACAAATTCATAACAAACTTGAGTGATTTTTAAAATATAAAAAATTGGGAGCAAAAGTTTGGACTTACTGTGGATTTCCTCTACTCCACACCTGGTAAAGTTATCCATGTGGATTCAACCATGTCCATACATCTCCAACAAAGTTTGGTTAAAATGTGGCAGAGAAACTACCTGTACACTTTTTTCTGAAAGTACTGACCACATCCTGGGCACTTCACCACTATTCTTATCACAGATGACAGAGCATTAAAACTAGTTGGTTTTCTGGAAAGGAGATGTTTTGTAATCATACTCCATAAATCTTCTATTGGTTTGATCAAGACCTTTCCACTAGGTTGCTGTTAACAAGCTTTAAGCCTTCCAAACCAGTTCTGATATGATAGCTGAGAAAAAAAATCTGTGGGAGTTTGACTAGTCCATGTGGATTCAAACCAAAAATAATACAATATTCTATGGCATTTATATGTGGTCATCATATTTCTATAATGACCACATATAAACCTCTGACCTGAACTGTGGCCAACACTGACATGGTGTTTCGTAACACCATACATGTAAAATCCATCATTGTCTCACTAATGCATTTAGGGGTGAAAATAAACTTGTCCAGGTACAGTGAAAAAAAAAAAAAAAACTTGTACTCTAAAGAAAACAATATGACCTGTAATTTTTCAAAAAAAGTATTCAGGTTTATCCGGAATATAATTAAACACTCCCCATAGTTATTAAGCGGTGACAGAAACTGATGGACTACATTATTATTATGCATCCTGAAAGCAATTAGAAAACACTTATTGACTGGGATGTGATCCGAGGTTATTACCAACATAATTAACCCCATTAAATATGAGAGCCAGGCTAATGTAAAATGTGACCTTCAATAAGTGCACAAAATATTAACAAATACAGTGTTCACTGAGGGGCACTTAGTGTTACACAGGGCAAAACAGAAAACTAGCTTTTAATTGCACAGTTTGGCAGTCATGAGTCTCAGATACAAATCATATTAAACCACGAGGATTGAAATAATAAGTTAAATGGTGTAACAAAAACAAGTAGATTAGAATAAAAAAATCTAGAAATCGACATGTATAGCTACATAATCTCTTTGCATCAAATTAAAATGTTTGGATTGTGCCACAATGGCTGTCTCAGGATATTACACTTTTCTGATTGCTATTATACTGTCATTGTCTTTAACACTTTGAGGGGCATAATAAAAATGTTGTAGATGGTTAAAGTAGAAATACTATCCCCTATTTCTCTTGGGAAATTGATTTTATTTAGAAACTGGCAGTCAGAATATCCAATCAGAAGTCTGACCTTTTCCAGATTTGGGAACCGCACAAGTAAGACCGACCAGGTCGTGCTAGCCACAACATCCTCACTCTGGAAGTTGTTACTGAGTGAAGAAGACTCAGAGTCTTTTCATTAGAACTATTTTTATTTGGGTTTTTTTTGCCTTTAACCTTGCCTTGTGTAGGAGGCCCATTAACTAGCTTTTTTATTCAATGGGTGTGTTTTCCCTCACTATTCATAAAAAAACAAATCTCTAAGCGAGTTATATTATTCTAGGAGGAAACAGTAATTGTTGCTCAGAATATGTTTTGGAAAGAGAAGGTATAAAAATGCACCCTTAGTGTTAGTAAGAATTATGTAAAGGATCAAACAACAGTATAACATGATCTTTTTTATGACAGTCAATTTTCTTCCCCAGCATCTCTTAACTTTTTACACTTACTTACGCCCTCATATACGGCGAAAAGGCAGGCCAAGCTCATATCATTTATTTTCCAATACCAGATGACTGCACCGCGGCCTATCATGTGGCCCAAATTAAAGCATTATGACATAATAGAATGAAGTTGAGGTTAAGACCTCATTACTGCCATCCTGGCCTCTGCTTTAACTCTCCTTCGAACTGGAAGCTCCCAGTTTTGGTTTTGGACCTGATTGTTTCTAATTGAAGCGGCGATCCAGGCGGACTGGAAAAGAGGTACTGTGCTACTATGATGACTATTGGCTGGCATGTGTTTCTAATGCTTAACCCCGTAATATGCTTTCAAGCCATGCTAGAGCATCCCGTTGCCCTTCACACTCCGGCACAGAGACACAATACAGACATCACTACAGAACAATGTGAGATAAGGTAAACACACAGACATCCACACTATGCAGTGGACACAACAACACATATGGAGGCTGAGACTAAACAAGTAGAGGAATGAGAGTGTGAGGGAAAGTCTCCCCGGGGCTAACAGGACAGCGCCTGTTTGCACAGCTCTGACCACAGACACAGAGAAAAGTGGTTTCGTAGGGTAATATTAGCTCTTGATTATTTGCGTTAACCAGTGCTCGGATTTACTGCCAGAGTAATGTGATCTGACTGGTAGTTAAGCACTAGCAGCAAAAGGGGCACCAAAGCCAGGACAGAGTGGCCTTTCCCCTCTCTGTTTCCTCAAACTGGACCAATAAAAATCTCTCGGCTCTGCCCCGAGTGGCGTTCGCTGCCGCTTTCTGACCTGCCCCATTGGGAAGACATTTGGAAACAATCAGCCGCATGTTTAAAGAGAAGGCCCTTCCCCTATCAATCCCCCTAGATAAGGTATCTATTAGCCGGAATCTCTGGCCCGACACACGGAATTCATCACCTCTGTTTCCTGTAAGCCGTTTAGGGGTCCCCTCATTTTCACTCCAGCATGAGCAGAGTGCAGGGGGCAAAGTTTGAGTGTGCCGCTGTGTGCGTATGTGAACAAAAACTATGTGGTGTACCAGACAGCCATGTTTTTGTAAACTGTGAAAACACTCCTGTTCAATGAAGGAGTGGTTGATTTTGAATAAAAGAAATGTTTTCATTTATTTCATTACTTAGTTACTATCCATTTAGTTATTGACTTGTTTACTTACTTGAATACCAACTCACTTGCTTACTTATTGATAAAGACTTATCTGTTCACCAGCTCCCTTACCATTATAGTTACATTAAAAAAATAGGACGAAAGCCTGTGTGTAATTCTAACATACTGAGACACATTGAAATGGAATATCAGCAACACTGAATTTTTTTTAGTAATATAAGAGAAAATTGATACTGTAGGAAAAGCCGTTTTGAAACTTTCCGTGAAATGTAGTTTAAATTTCTGATAAGCAATACATTGATTCCCACATCTATTTCCACTTAAGATGGTTACATTCATGAACCTATCACATCACTTGGAAATGGTGAGAACATTGTTACTCTACATTGTATAGAAAGATTAACCTGTTGAAACCTGACTTTTGTGCAGATTTAGGTGCGGTCCTGACTGAGTGTGAATGAGTATGAACTCCACTTTGAGATCCAAAACATCCATGAGTTTATGAGATAAGGGATTTGAAGACGTCTCATAAAAATCTAAATTAGTCATTGTTCTGTCCGGGAAATAATCTACAACTGGAGGACATTCAAGGAAACTGCTAACATGGCTACATCAGGCCGTCCAAATGAGTTTCCCGGGGAGCAGACCGCAAAAACCCTAAAATTTCATCAAAGGACCTACAGCAGGGATTTTGCAGCTTGTACAATCAAAACGGCATTGTACAAGTAGGAAGTGTGCATGGAAGAAACAGTTGCTCCATAAGACAAGCTCAAGGAGTGTTTGACTGTTTCGCTGTAGCAGAGCCTTGTCATCCCACCATCATCAAATCTAGCATGAATTCTGCTCTCCATCATAGAGTGCTTGAGGAAAATGTGAACTCATCTGTAAAACAAATGAGCAAAAGCAGATCTGGACCTGGCAACATGACAATGGCCCAAATTATGACGCTAAACCCAACAAGAACTGGCATAGAATTTAGAAATGGAAAACCCCGATTCAGAGGTCAGATCTTAAACACTCTGAGATGCTGCAGGGTAGGCACCATTTCCCTCTATCATTCATACATATTACAAGACATCTGCTGAATAAATGTTAACAGCAGAAAATACATTTCGTAGCAAGGTATATCAATACAGCTAAAATGTTATACCATGGTTCAAACACATCTGGAAAGGTCATACATTAAGATGGAAATCATGCCCATGATGAGTGCATGCACAATTTTGACCTTAACTGTGTCAGAAAAATCTTTTTTTTCCCGTGACATTATCTTACACAACTGCACTTATTATTAATACTGTTTTAAGTCCATAAGAGGATGTTTCGCATTTTTTTTTACAAGAACCTTTTTAGATTTAAGAGTTTTTGCTGGACAACACAACAATGTAGTTCTTGAGAAATTTATATTCATCATTAAATGGTAACATGGGGGTTTCTATTCTGTATTTCTCCTTTCACTTACCTCTTCAGACCTGCCTCTAAGAAAGAGAAAAAAAAGTTGTTTTAAAATAATCAATTTGACAATGACGTTGGTTCTTCCTTCTCCTTTCTGAGTATTCAGAGGGCTGTAAGAGCTCAGGAAAAGTGACGTAAATGTATGTTATGAGGCAGTAGCTTTTATATCCCAATGATGATTCAGTTCACCTGCATATAAACTCTGTTATATCTGTTGCTGTCTAGACATGTGTCATTGGGTTGTTGAGCAATGCAGCTTTGATAAATCAACCTTTTTTCCCCTCCTCTGCTTTTATGCAGTTTATGCCATTTCTTGAACTTCTACTCTACATTTTCAAAAGCTTTCTTTTGACCCTCCTTTTTCAATCAAACAACTCGTTGCATTCATTTAAGATCTAATAGGGCCAATAACCTTTGCCCCGCTTGGTCAGACCCCTGAAGAGAGCCCCTTTCACCTGGTATTGTGCCGCTGGCTACACCTTCCGACGGGCATGGCCCCCACTCACGCCTCCCTTTGTCCTTCTGCAATTCACTCTGACTTTGTTCAGTTAGTTAAAACTAGCTTCCCCTCCCTGCTGAGAACCCAGACGCTGAACGAGGGGAGAAAAAATGGGGAGTAAGGGGTAGACGGTGCAGGATGAGGGGAGGAGGAAATGGGAATTTATGTAATTTTTATCACAGTTTGCTCTACGATTTGCTTCAATTAGAGTTGAATCTCAACAATGTGGGAGTTTTAGCTGCAGGAGAATCCTCAACAAGTGTGCCTTTTCTATCGTATGCCTCATCTCACATGAGATTAGGATGTCACTACCCGTCTACACACACAAACAGACAGCCTCAACCCTCAAACAGCACCAACAAACAACAGATTAACCCAAAAGAAAAGGATTATCAGTCGACTGAGTGGCAGAGAGATGGACCCCTAGCTTTTTTTTGTCTTTGGGGGTTTTCAATGGGGATCACTTCCATCCACAAAAATCAAGCTTCGGTCAGTTGACTAGAACCTCATCTACCTCATAGACAAAAGCAGACACACATGACTGAAGGCATTTGTGGAGCAGTTTTAATAAAGTAGTGGTTGTGCACTCTGGTGCAAAAAACAATCCATGGCAGCTTTGGCAGCTCAGCAGGCTCAAACACATAATATGGGAGTTGCTGTACACTGGTACGGCTTTGAATGCAAGTTTATAGACAAGAGAACTAAAGCTTAACAGATTCACATGAACTCCCGTGAGTGTGTGGAAATGCCAATGAATTGCTAAATACATACTTTAGTCAATCTGGTATGTCCAGATGAAAGATGAAAACGACATTGCTGCTGTCATTCCTGCTGTGTAGTGGAATAATTTCCTTTCAGAGGCGACTCCTATTGTTAGGCAAAAGAACTGCAGTGAGTCGAGAAAGTTGGACCTCATCAGACCAGTTCAGTTTAAAGATATAATTGGTAATCCTGTTCTGAAACATTTTTTGCTAGTAAAATCATCCTTTCATGCTGAAAGGAGAAAGAAACTTCAGGAAAAATTGCCAACTCTACCTTTAATTTCCCCAGACCCTGTGGTTTAACTAAACTTATTGAGCAAACACCCTGTTGTGTAGCAAGTTGATTATAATACAGTGCTTTTGCATTCAAGGTTGTTTTTAATTTTGAGTGAGTATTGCAACGTCTTTCAACCCAACTTGACGTTGTAGAAGGCTGAAAGCTAATAGCCTTCTGTCATGAAGAAAAGTGCAATAACAAATCTGATGCTTTATTACACGAGTTACACCCCCCCCCCCATCCGAATGTATCATCCGAATGATACATTCGGATGATACATTCATCCGAATATATCAAATTGGACTGAATTGTATTCTGTTGAAACAAGGTGTTGAATCTACCTAAAATGTGGTGAATTGAATCAGTGTTTGCTGCTCAAGAATCTTTATTATATCATCTCATTGGCTGTGCTTTGACATAGCTAATGTATCAATGATGGAGCAAAGATACACCAACACTATTACAGGCATAGCCAATATATTGCAGGTTTCTGTTTGTTTATATTCCATGTAAAGTTGGGAACTTTCCCTTCAGAAAAATCCCCATAACCACCAACTCCTGTGCTTAGAATAAAATGTCTTCCTGCACTGGTTTTAAAAGCTAATTTCAAGGCAAATTTTCCTCCATATTAATGGTATCAGGTTTAGATTTACATAGATCTCAAAAACCTGAATGAAAGGAGTCCTGAACCAGATGAACTAACGGTCACAAGCAAAGAGCTCAGAGATACAGAAGTAAATGGGATGAATTGATGACGTTCTCACCAAATACATGTATCCTGTGCAGCACAGGTCTCGGCAAGATTTAAGTTTATTGTCTGAGTTGTGATTCAGTTCTTGCCAATGACAACAAAGTGCGTATTATGAACTGCTCCTTCATCATTACCCACAGACTCTCATTGGCTCTCCTCTTAGAAGTTCCCACAGTGTTGTCTGTGCGACCGCAGTGTTCCTGTGCCACCGTCTATTTGACAACAGGCATTCACAAGGTCTTTGTAGATGCAAGACTTTTCCACTTTGAATTTCTGAAAAAGTCTATGTCCGTCTGCGTGTGTGAAAAACTGAGAATGTGTGTCCATTCAGGGACCGTGTGAGTGACAGATAGGTTCATCCCTACTGCCTGTCTTTCTAAGCACTGCTGTGGGCAGGACCATCTATGCTGACAGTGAACGGGGAGGTAGCGGGGTCTGAAGGATTAGAAGGGGGGCTTTTGGCCAGGACTAAGAGTAGCTCTTTCTTCCAGTGACAGAGAGAGGTGACGGGCCGTCAGCGTACAGGGGATCGGCGGACAGCCAGCCAGAGACATCTGCATTCATTTAGGACAGCGGCTTATCCGTGCACAAAAGTACGCCCACTCGAAACGCCCACCTTCTGCACTCTCACACTGTTTTACACATGCACAGGAGACTGCTCCAAGTGTTGATGATGACGGTGTCAATTGCAAAAATGGTATGGTACTACAGAACACGTGAAACTGACAAAACATGATCTGTGGGATCATTTCACCACAAAGGGATTTATTGAATTGTCATCTCTAGTACAGATTTGTTTTGCATAGTGCTTGGCTTACTTGTTATAGAGGTATATGTTTTTTTTTATGTTGATCAATGGAATTTCAAAGTTTTCACTCCGTTGTAATTGAAAAGATGGGTCTTCCTCTTGGTTGAGCATCTGCCACTGCACCTCCTTCCATCCTCCCATCCTCTCATGGCTAGGAGGTCGAGAAGACAGCCAGGGCCAGAATGGGCCCTGCCCGGCCAACTAATCCTCTACACCCATTTACAATCGCTGCTAATCTCCTTCACCACCTCCCCACCACCACTGCCACCAACACTATCGCCTCAACCGCTGCTTCTCACTCAAGACGTGCACAAAGACCCAGAGCTCCCCTGTCCCACCAACCCACCCCCTTCTCATATGCCTAACCTGCTTCACCCGTTGCCCCCTTACAGCAGGAGGGACCCAGCTTTCTAAACCCATCCCATGGGGCTGCAAGTTTGGGGTGAACCCAAACACTCATTCAATGCCAGATAACTCTCTCCTGGACGCAGACTCCCCGTCCTATTGTTGCTGCTGCTTGAGAAGAGGATAGACACGAATAGAGTTTGAATTTCAATGTGCTTCAACGCCTGCGAAAGAGAGAGGGACAGTGGTATAGGAACTGGTGGCCATGCAAGCATTAAGGATGATTTAAAAAGAAGAAACATGCTAGCCTGGTGCAGGCCAACACATCCTCACCCTTAAGCTTAAAAGATTAAAAGCAATAATTTGTGTTTATAGTTCTTTTTTATTCTGTGATGGACTCATGGATGGTCATCATCTGTTCAATGATGCAGAGATTTAAAGAAAGCAGAAATCTCAAATTCTTCATTGGCTGTTTTGGTTGTTATTCATGAACTGTTGTTTTGGATTCCAGGTCACATCTATAATTAATTTAGCAAGGTAGTCTTTTTAATTATGGCCTTCATTGAAAGCCATTGCAAGTGACAAAATGTACAAACCTGCGTGTTTGCTATCAACAAGTGCAAAAATAATGATTTTAAACCGTTTTTAATGACTACTGCTCTCTGAAAATCTTTGGTGCTTAGTTGAACAGCGTTCCTTTATTAATAACCTGGGCAGAAATTTTTGATAAGAATCATGTCAAATGTCTAATATCTTCAATGACCTCTTCTAAAACCAAACTTTAATGGACTTATTGGTATGTTAGGGATGGCTATCCTGTTTGAAGGTTCAAATGATACCAAGCTGCAGCTTCCTCACAGATGGCCTGCTAAAAACCATCTGACCTTCCACACCCTGCAGCTCTCCAGTGCCATAGACAGCAAAGTAAACCCCAGGGCATTATTGAGCTAACGCCAGGCTCCACTGTATGCATTCTGTTCTTTTTATTGTATGCTTTGCTTTACAGAACTGATTTCTTTGGCTTCTTCTTGTAGTTTTAAGCAACCTTGGATCTGGCTTTACTCGTACTTTTGAGTTAGTAGTTGTTTATGCTTTGGAAATCACAGCTGGAACCCTCCAAGTGTCTAGTATATGTGTTACTAAGGAAACTGAAAGAGTTACTACAGGCCTTTTGCAGTCAGTCAAAGGTTCTTGACCACCTGCCTCTTCAGGAATCTTATCCAGCCTCGCTTGTTGCAGGTCCAGTTGTTTTAAATTTTAGAATCTCTCTAAAATTTAAAACAACTTTTATGTAAATATGGCCAAATTTAGATGACAAGCTATTTTTCTGAAGGTTTTGTGCGGCTTAAGAACAACACGACACATTTGCTTAAATGGTTTCTGGTCTTTCACATTCTGAATAGTGACTAAAAGTATCTGTGGCATACATCCCAGGGAAGCAAGAGCGTATAGATAATACAGGAAGGTTCCCACAGATTGTATAGCACTTGATTTATTATGCAGTTGTGTGGATCTTTATATAAAGAGAAATGTATGATGTTTCTAAGTAATGATGTGCAGTATTATGCAGTGCAGAAAATTGCCTCATTACAGGTATATGGGTTCACTATTTTATTTTTAGGTATAACATATATTATCTTACAGCCAAAAAATGTTTTACCTTGGGCATTCTTTATACAACTATTTAAATAATCCATTGATCTTTTTTGTTCACCCACTGGAAAAACTAAAAGTTTTTAAAAGGAGATTTGTTTTTATTTTCAGAAGATACATAATATCACTTAACATACTACGTAAAATTCACAAACACAACCCTAAGAAAAATCTGAACTCATAGAAACAACTTTTTTTTAAAGCAGAACTATATATACACATATACATTTGGTGTAGCCCAAAAAACACACAAAGACACGCATAGGCTAACTTTCAGGGCCACAGTGCGCACAGTCTTTGGCGTACTCAGCACTTCATTTCTGCATACGACAGTGCAGGAGAGGCTGACAGACCCCTCTGCCTCTCCACCGCTTATTTACAGAAGCTATCTTTCCCATAAGTCACCATTCCAGTATTCATAAAGCATCTTGGATGCCATAACTCACTCGTCCCCTTTATGAATAAAGCTCCTAAATTTATGGTGATGGCGCTGAGGACTGGTGGCCTCCATGGTGACAAACTTCCCTCCGTCTGTCATCACTGGCTCGGGCCGCTCGGGGCACTACATCAAAGGCTCCAGGTGGGTGCGCCACTTTATCGCTCCCGGGTTGGTGACATCACCTCGCTGCGCCGCACAGAATTGATGATGAAAGCAAACATATCTGTCTTAACTCACATTTACCAAATCAATTTTGTTTTTACAGACCCTTCGCAGGGTTATTGGCATATTGACGTGGTGCAAGCGGGGCGGGGGCTGAGCGAGTGCCTACGGATGGTGACAGAGTGGGCATGGGAAAAGAGGGTGGGGAGGGGTGGTGGTGGGTGGGAGGAGGGGCGTTCACTGGAGCTTAATGGCATTTACCATATTTAATGCAGAGGGATGTCATCACTGAATATCCATTCTAAATAATGTGGCATTTCATCATAAATTCTTTACAACTTATTTACTTAATGGAAAGAGTTATTGCTTGCTGTCAGGGTGGTAATTAAACTCTGTGATACACTGCTGCCTCGCCAGGATCCCATCTTTCCCCTCAACCCCCTACTACACACACACAAACACACACACCCACATACACACACACGCGCGCGAACCTCAAATCCTTTTGAATACATATTATTATTCAGGATCCACATAAATTACAACTGGATTAAAATTCATGAAACCCCATTTTCCTTTATTTTCTTCCCAGGGAGAAAAAAAATAACTCAGAGGACTTGTTCAAGCACCTATAAGTAAATTTGGTAAGAAAGGACACTGATCCTCTAACTATTCTGGGATCAATTGAATAAAATAGTAAGTTTGAACATACTTCTATCAACAAAGACATTTGTGTGTTGTGTCATATCAATCAGCTGATAAAAAAGAAGCACAAAAGAGGTTAGATAGAGTATGAAAATGATTACATTTATTTCTGTCTGTCAAAAGCAGCAATAAGGAGGAGCAGCTTCTCATGGGAACATTTGACTTCTTACTTTGCCATCTGCATGGTCAGCTATTCTTTATGAATATCTCAGAAAGGACAAAGCTCTGAATGTGAAACACCTCTCATTTAAATGAGGAAGGATCTATTCAGGGGGACTAAATGAGGCTGATACTCTGCCAGCCCCCCTCATACTACTTCATAAAACCAAGCAAGCTTGACATGGACAGGACCGCCGTCTAACCTTTGACCTTGTCCGATGACCCTGCCTTCGATTTTTTTTCTCTCTGCCTGCTGACCAATATGTGATTCGCCAATGGTCGCGCCGGGTCCCTAACCAGGACCAAGGAGGGCTTTATGGCCTTTCATTTTAATTGAGCTAAGAGCACAACCTCAACTTACTTTCTTTCAACGCTGACATTACCTCACTGGGCAACAAACGACTGCAGCAGCCTTGTGGTCACTGGGCTAAATGTCAACATGACGACATGAGAGGAAATAAAAAGAGAACTTATGTGAATGCTACAACTGTATGCTGGCCAAGGAAAACCCCCTTTGTCAGAAATAAACTACTGCCAATGTAAAAAAAAAAAGGCATGTAGCTGCAACGTTCATGTTTACACTAGCAGTAAAGCCTAAAACAATCTATTACAAGTACAAATTATTTAACCTTGTTTCATGAAACTTACCCAAGTGAATGTGATGACTGCTATAATTAGCAAATTAGGAACGTTAAACGTACTCTGCAAAAAAACACCATTCTAGAACAAAATGAACAAACGTTCTTCTTTATTAATGTTTAGGCCCCAGTTACACTGCTCCTAATATATTTTTTTAAATGTTTGTATGGTCTTTTTTTGTGCAGCTTTTAAACAGGAAAGGTAACAATCTGGAGTAAAAATCCAACCTGGCATGTACATGTCCTGAGTAGGAGCACTGGTATATAGATATTTTCCCCTGCTTTTGCACCCTGTCTTGTTTGCCTCTATGCTGCCTGTGGAATTCGGATCAAAAATGCTCTATCCCCAGCAGGTATACACCACAAAAAAGCCATCTGTGTTCATTATTTCTTTGTTTTCATGAAAAAACATGTTTACATGTGAATGGGCGAAGAAACTCTCTATTTTGTAAAATAATCTTCGTGGTGAGGAGAGGGCCTTTGTTGGGACACCATATTGGTGACCAGATCTTTGTTGTGTTTAATTAATGTATTTTTTGCTGTAAATTTGAGCTGTTGAGCAATAGCAGAAGAGATGCATATTCTTACCTCCCAGCCTTGAGTGGGATCTTGGAGATAAGGCGTGTGCTCTCCCTCATATGGTCCAAAACGCTCCCCTATATTCACCTTTCTGCGGCTCCAGATGCCCAGATTTGCACCTGGAACTGCAGACTCTCTCAATTCAAAGTCCAGAGGAATGGTTAAGGTGCCTTGAGGGAAAAAGATGCTTGCTTGTTGAAGTGAACGAGGTGAAGAGTCGTCATCGGACAACGGGTCATCTGCCAGGGCTGAAGAAGGTGTGGGATCGCCATCGGTGCTGCACACGTTGTCTAGAATGTTGCCTGGATATAGGGGAAAGTCATCGTTGCCATCACCTGCGAATTACATATATTATATTAGAAAATGATGTTTAAAGTGAAGTTAGGCTGTTGGTGGATTATGAGATATCGGAACATGTTTATATCTCTATGAGCTCCGATGAAAGTTCCCTAGAAGGGTTTTATCTGTCTTTGTTCAATTTTTAAGTATATTCAAAGCATGTTAAAATCAGACAGATAAATAAATACCACAAAAGACACATGAGCCTCAAGGACTGAAGCTGCAAAGGGATGTAATCAATACAGTGTTTGAAAGGAGTTGACACCCTTTGAACTTTTGCAGAGTTTGTCAGATTACAATAATTAACGTCAATTGGTTTTCTTTGGAAATATGCATATGCTATAGAATAACACAAACGTGCATAATTCAAAAAAGGAAAGAACAAAAGACATGGCATGGTTTTAAAAAAAAATTGTCCAAATAATGAAATGTGAGGCTCATTTACCCTTGGAAATCACAGATTTTCATTTGGATATAGGCAATTCTAACACCCAAAAAGGCTTTGACTTAGGTCAGTCTCAAACCTCAGTCCTTGAAGGCCAGTGTCTTGTAACTTTTAGATATGTCTCTGGATAAACAAAATAAACAGAAATCAAATAAGTATGTCATTAGCAGCATTTGAGTGCATGCTAAAAAGTAATCCAGCTGTTAAATTTACCTAGGTATGTTGGATCAGGTACACATCTAAAAGTTTTAGGATACTGGCCACAGAGAACTGGAGTTCAATTATCTTTGACACTATTCTGCTGTTTAGGGGCTGTAAGTATGAAGAAGGTGAAGCGTTGCCAAAATTTCATTTATTTTGGAGTGTCTAACAGGTTTTCATCAATTATTGCTCTTTATTTTGTCTCATTCGTTTTAGCATCAACTTTATTTCAACATCAGCAAGCTTACTAAAGAAGAAAAAAAATCCCACAGCATAATGCTGTCCCCACCATGTTTCAGGTGGTATGTTCAAGGCAATGCACGGTGTTGGATTCCTAGCCCACATAATGTTTTGCATGTAAGCATGAAGGTGTAAACTTGATCACAACTAACCTAAGGCACCTTCTTCCATGTTTGCTTGTATCCTCTACATGGCGTATGGAAAAAACTGAACATAGCATGTAATATACCCTCTACAATAGCTTTCCTGTTATCAATCTTCCATAAGGCAAGGTAAGCTGATTTGTATAATGCTTTTTAGTAACAAGACAATTCAAAGTGTTGTACATGAACAGAACACAAGAAAATAAAACATTGCAGAGGAAAGCACATTGCAGTGGAATAGTTGCAGTAGGTTAATATATAAGAATGCAAGTTGGACTATAAACCTTAACGTTAACATTTAAAGGTAACTCTAAACAAATGGGTTTTTAACCTCGATTTAAAGGAACTCAGAGTTTCAGCACTTTTACAGTCTTCTGGGAGTTTGTTCCAGATAAGTGGAGCATCAAAAAAATAAATGCTGCTTCTACATGTTTGGTTCTGGTTCTGGGTATGTGGAATAGGTTTGAGCCAGAAGACTCGAGTGGTCTGGAGGGTTGATACATTGATAACAAGCATGTATTCATTTTTTCAGATTCTGCTGAGACATTAGTCCTTTAATCCTGGAAATGTTCTTCAAGTGATAGAAGGCCAACTTTGTATTTGTGTTTAGATGCCTCTGAAGATTCCAGTCTGAGTCCATTACTACACCCAGATTTCAGGCCTGATCAGTGGTTACAAGCTGAAGCAGCTGAAGCTGTGTGCTAACTTCTGGCCGCTCTTCTACTAGTCCAAAAACAATTACGTCAGTTTTGTTTTGGTCCAAACTGTATAATTTTGGCCATAAGGGCCAGGCTTGTAGTTTGACCAGTCGACAGATTCATCCACCTGAGCTAAGATTTTCTGCATCTGCTCCAGAATTTGTACTTTTGTAATTTGTCCGCTGGATTTGTACTGACAGTAAATTACACACACGTACTCTTTACAAATTAAGTGACTTCTAAAAATTTAGAGTAAAGGATGCCAAATGCAAACGCATGCCACAGTTGTCAGACTGTCATTAGTAAACAATTCTGAATACTATGTATAATTTTTCCTCCACATCCCAATTTTGCACTACTTTGTGTTGGTCTATCACATGAAATCTGAATAAAGTACATCAAAGTTTGGGGTTTTAACTTTACCCAATGTCATGTTATTTCAAGGCTCTGTATAAACCAACCTTTAGAATTAGATTACCAGATCAATAACAGGCTGATGGGCCCTATATAAAGAACAAGGCATGTTTGCACTTTGGTTGCTTTGATGGCATGGTTGGCAAGCATGATCTGCTCAACATTGTACAGCGCTGACGGTTTTATGTTTCCTTTTCCTGAACTCTTTCTCCGGCCTGCAGTGAAATCAAACAGAACTGCACGATGGTTAATTGCAAAGAGAATAAAACAGGATGTGGAAGTATGACCCCTGAATCCACACTGGGCTTCTTCAGAGCGTTATAACAAGCGGGTGGATCTTAATGCTGGCAGAGAGAGATTGAATTAATGCCAGTTTTGACAGGTCTTCTACAGAGCAAGGAATCACTGTTGGGAAGTTTTTGGTCAAAACCGTTTGTGTATTGCATTTAAGCTGAAAGAAGCACGTAAAACAGACAACCTGCTTGAGTGCCAAGGTAAGAGAACAGGCAGATTATTAATCCCAGATGTAACCACAGAGAAGGCACCAGATCAGGTCAAAGCCAAATGCGCTTTCAGATAAATCAGCGACGAAAGGTGACGAACGGGGGAGTTAACAAGAAAGACTGCCGGCCAGGTGTCACACCGCGAGACAGGCGGACACTAAGGCCGGAAATGATCCACAGGAATCTGCCTCTGCGTTGAGCTGTGCCTAACGTGGGCTGACAGGTCACAGGGAGAGGGTGCTCCGCTAATGAGACTCAACAACCCATCCCTGCTCGAAGGAACATTCCTGAAGGGCTTCCTGTGTGACACTGTACCTCTGCGCTGTCAGCCGCGGATTCCTTAATCCAAACAGATGCGCGCGCGCACACACACACACACACTTTGTGCTTACTGGACATTAATTAACAATACTTCTGATTGACTCAGTGGGTTACCCCGGTTGGCAACAGGCGATCAGGCACTAACCTGAGAAATTCACTGTTCTTTTTTTGATTAAAGCAAGATGAAAAAAAAAACAAGTGGGCACTGTGTGCGCATATCCATCAACCAGTGGAACTTCAAGGTCAGTGCACAATGCATGCTCCAAGGAATGAAAAGGTGTCAAATGTAGAATAAGTAGTGCATAAGCTGTTTTCCTCTGCCAGTTAGGAATCATAAGCGCTGTCAAAATGTGTTTGCTGCGGGAAAGTGCTGAATCAGCTTTCTGTTGCAGATACATGTCACTGTCTTTTGCATTTTTACGTAGAGAGTATTTATGGAAACATACAACATCTACAAGTTGAATATGTCTAAAAGTATTTCCTTGGCGCGACACCTGATTACAGGGTCTGTGCAACTATTGTGTTTGGCACACGGAATGTGTGGGTCCAGCTTTCTTGAGAGGGAAAGGGCTTTAAATAGTCGACTGAGCTGGTTCAGGCATGAAATTCAATGTACTTCAGCTCTGGGAGCCCATGCAGTGATTTTCAGCATGCAGACTGTGTAACATGGTTACAAGCCTAGATGAGAAGTCTGCCATATGGTGGAGGGACAAGGGCTTTTAAAGGTAACTGTATCCCTCCATTGCTGTTTCTCCTCTGGACATTTCCCCTTGTGTGCTGGGCTCGAAGTTTATATTTGATTCAGGCCAGATATTTCCTCGGTCCACTGGCTTCAATGAGAGCATTTCAGCCCATAAACATATACGTTTCTGTAAGGTAAACGTTGGATGAAAACAATAGGCGGTGTTTTGGGGGTTTAGAAATTTGTGGTTTCACATGCAGATGATTGATAAGTCAAAGACCGTGGGGCTGCTTAGCCGTACGGAGCAACTGGGACAGTTCACGCAGATCATCTGATAGCCGTGTGTGTGTGTGTGCTTTTCTTTTCTGTGCCCCGGTCTCTGTAGAGCAAATAGTCCTATTTGTTTGTTCAATGATGGACATTACTTGATTAGTGCAAGCTGACCCCCTCATTAGAGAAAGAATTCAGGGTAAAGAAGGGGAACTCCAGCAGAGTGCAACGTCCATGTGAGATGCATTGGGAACTTCAACGAACAGCAAGATAGTAAAACAAAGCAAGGGTTAAAAAACTTTTACACATTTTGCCACATTACCACAAACCTATATTTAATTTATTGGGAATTCATATGATTGACTAAAACAAGGAAGGAAGATTTTTTTTTTTTCAAACAGGAATCTGAGAAAAAAATTTTGGAATATATTTTTGGCACCTTCTGTTCTATGAGGCTCTCAGCGGCTTGTTGGAAAACATTAGTTGTCAAACTGCATCATGAAGACCAAGGAACACAACAGACAGGGATGAAGTTGTAAAGAACTGTAAGGCGGGGCTAGATTATTAAATAATATCTTAAACTTTGAGTGTCTCACACTGTTTAATCCCTCATCTCAAAATGGAAGGGAGTGGCAAAAATACTAACTACCACGATATGGGCATCTACCTAAAGTGACAGCCTGGGAAACGACAATAATCAGAGAACACCCAATGAGCCCATTGTAACTATTGTATGAGCTGCATATATCCACTGCTCCAGTGGGAGAATTTGTTGACAGAACAACTTTGAATTGAGCCAATTTAGCCTTTATGGAAGAGGGCTCAGAAAAAAGCCATTGGTTGAAAGCCATATTAGGTCTGAATCGTGAATTGCCAAAAGCAACACAACACAGCAAACATATAAAAGAAGGTGTTCTGATCAGTGGCGATACAAATTAAACTTTCTGGCTTACATTTAAATCTGTTTTTTTGGGTGAAAGCTTACAGTACAGTCACCATGAAATCTTTATTGACACGGTGAACATGGGGTGGCAGCACCATGCTGTGGGAATGCTGCTCTTAGTAAGGCACAGAAAGTGGTTTCGCTAAATACAGGACAGTTCTGAAAGAAAACCCGTCAGCAGCAAACACTTGAGAATGGGGCAGAGTTTAACCATCCGCTAGACAGGAACTCTAATTTTTTGGATTTATTTGTGTTAAAGATAAAATCTAAAGTTTTTCATGTGACAAAAGCAGAACAGCTCATTTGGTACAAACCCGATTAAAGGCACTCTAGAAAAAATGATC